>NC_086006.1:26722150-27022150 GCF_030014385.1 Trichomycterus rosablanca | reverse complement strand
GTCGACATGTTCCTGCAGATCCATCCTGAACCCACCATCGTCTTCTTCAACAGTACAGCATCATTACAGCTGAATCTAAACCTTCTCTGTCTGGGATCATTTTGTGTCTGTTACTAAACGCTGGATTAGATTTAGATCTAATGGTGCACTCGCTAGGATCCAGGGTTCAAATACCCAGAGGTGCTATCAGCCAGTCGGGCATCTACATACAGCCATGATTGGCTGTGTCTGAGGGAGGGAAGATCTTTCAATGGATTGGCATCCTGTCAGACTTTTAGGTATTACGGAAGGCTACTGCCTAATGCTATTGTTTGCAAAAAGTTGATGCACTGTCTCAAATACCCAATGGAGCTATCGGCCAGCCGAGCGTCTACATACAGACATGATTGGCTGACCAATGACCATTCATCGGACTGTATACTTTCCACAACAGTTTTTCTATTACATCTTATCTTATCTTATCTTATCTCTTCTTATATCTGGGGTATCAAGCCTCCCCTCCTACTTACCTCCCCCTCTAGCCACCTTCCTCCCCCCATCCCTATCTACATACCCTTCTATCTACCCACCTTCTTTTCGGCCTATATACCTACCACCTCTACCTTCCCACTTTCCCCCTTCCTCCCTACTGGCCTATCTACATATTTATCCGTCTACCTGTGTGTGTATGTGTGTGTGTGTGTGTGTGTGTGTGTGTGTGTAAATCAGACTGAAACTCTCTGAAGTGGCTCCTCACATCAGTAATGACAGTGTAACCAAAAACCACCAGTGTGTGTGTGTGTGTGTGTGTGTGTGTGTTCAGTAATGAGTAAATGATGTATTACGTTTTTTTTCTATCATAATCGATGTTAATGATAAGACCCCCCTTTTAGTGTGACCTGATGACCCTTCACCTTTAACTCTGTGGTGTTCAGATCAGCGTGACTGGTGTTCATCCTCTAACCAGGTCAGAGGTTAAGTGGGTGAACGGAGACGCTGATTTCTGGGATTAAACCTGAACCCTGACTGGGCTTTAAATTATATGTGTGTGTGTGTGTGTGTGTGTGTGTGTCTGGAACTCCTCACCATTCATCTGGTTGTGACCATGAGAACTTTGTTCTTCTCTTTTACCTTTAAATATTTCATTCATTCATTGTTTTACCACCACTTTATTCTGGTCAGGGTCACAGTGCCTCTGATTCATTAGGTGAGAGGCAGGAAACTCTTCTGACAGGTTACCAGTCTATCACAGGGAACACACACACACACACACACACACACACAGATACACACATCTAGGACAGTTTTAGTAGCTCCAGTTGGCCTGACTGCATGTCTTACGTTTTTGGACTGTGGACACAGGGAGAACATGCAAACTTCACACAGAAAAGACCAAAGGAATTGAACCCATGCCACTGCGCCACCATGCCGCTCCATTTTGAATATTTGTACCAAACAAACACAGACACTCTTCAATTTGGTGGATTAGCCACTTAACTGAGAAGTCTTTTCACAATACTTTGATGTTTTGTGATTATTTGGGCCTGTTTTGAGTGGTTTGGGGTTGTTTTGAGATTATTTCGGGTTGTTTTGGGATCATTTGTGCTTGTTTTAAGTTGTTTGGGGTTGTTTTGGGATTATGTTTGGTTGTTTTGAGTTGTTTTTGAGTTGTTTTGAGATTATTTGGGGTGGTTGTGGGATTATTTGGGGTTGTTTTGGGATTGTGTTTGGTTGTTTTGGGTTGTTTGGGGTGTTTGTGATTATTTGGGGCTGTTTTGAGTTGTTCTGGGATTATTTGGGGTTGTTTTGAGTGGTTTGAGGTTGTTTTGGGATTAGTTGGGGTTGTTTTGGGATTAGTTGGAGTTGTTTTGAGTTGTTTTGGATTATTCAGGATTGTTTTGCTGTCATTTCTGTCCATCTCTTCATTACATTACAGACATTTAAAGGTGGAACGTTTAGACATAAGACATTTATGGGGGTGGAATTTTGCCTCTTGTGGTCAGGGTGTGTTAGAATTTGTGCCCTTTCAGTCAAAAGAGCTCAGTTGATGTTCCGGGTCATCCCAGAGCTGTTGAGTGGTGCTGAGGTCGGGGCTCTGTGCAGGACACTGAAGTTAATCGAGCTTTTCTCCATGTCTTTATAGAGCTGGATCAAGATGGAACTGAATAGGACCAACTGTTGTGACTGAAACACATTAATTAAAAAAAAAAGAAGGGCGTCCCAAAACTTTTGCTAGAGAAGATAGAGCTGGGAAAGCTGGTTGTAAGTCTGGAGGGTCATTAAATGAGGATTATCTGTTTGTGTAAACACTCCCATCAGGTTTAAATGCTAACTCTTTTACACCGGGCCGTCAGGGGTAAACAGAACAGTTTGTCTCCTCCAGCAGAAGAACCTGAAGTGTGAAGCAGCTCTGAGGACCCTCTCCTCCCAAAAACAAAATGACTTTCCGGTTTCCTTGGTGAGCGAGAGGAAGAGAGTTAGCGTAGCTGCAGAAATGTGGATTAGCGGATTAGCCTTGATGCGATCTGACGAGCCTTGGTATTTTCGGGTCTGCTTCACTGGGCCATGAAGGGATTTTGGAGGGGGGATGGAGGTGGAGGTACGGAGGGGTGTAGTGGGGGGTGGATGGATCACAGAGGGGGTTGAAGGATCCGGGTGGAGTGAAGACGTTACAGTAGAGTTAGCCGTAGCTGCAGGACACCCGGGCTGGGAGATGGAGATGAGTGGATGAGTAACTCGGGATTAATCCGGTCATGGCTGTGGGATGTTGTGTCCCTTGGAGATGTAAAGGTAGGATTAGATTCACTTTTCCTTCATGACAGGAAGTGGTTTAGAAGAGAAGTTCCTGACGCTTCTCCGGTTTATGAACTGAACCGTTCTTCAGATGCATTGTGGGAGATTTTATGAAGGGTTTCCAGCTGATGTTTCTGTTGAAGTGATTTCTTCAGATTCACTGTAATTCATCACATCAGAATCTTTTACCTCCACGTGTGTGTGTGTGTGTGTGTGTGTGTGTGTGTGTGTGTGTGTTTTGGTTGTGTTGTGTTTATTCAGTAGAGAACAAATGACTCCTCATTAGTGAACACGTCACACTCGAGTGTGAATCAGGTGATCGAGTGGCTCCGCTTACACGAGGGATTTTTCACACAGAAGTTTCTACAGATTTTTATATGAAATAAAACATTTATTTTACTGCCTGTTAAAGAGAAAAAAGATCAATAAACTAGAAGAATTTTATGATTTGTAAATGTCATAAAATGTAAAACTTTAATTAAATGCAGGACTGAGATGAAATTTCAGACCTCGGAACTTTTAATGCTGCTGGTTTTTATTCTTTGTTATTTATTGATGAAAATAAAAGTGTTGGCTAAAAATTGTGCACATTAATAAAGGGACAGATTTTTGGTTTGTTTGGGGTTGTTTGCGATTATCTTGAGTTGTTTGGGGTTGTTTTTTTAGTTGTTTTGATTGTTTGAGGTTGTTTAGGGTTATATTGGGTTGTTTTCTTCTTGTTTGGGATTATTTGTAGTTGTTTTGAGGTGTTTGAGGTTGTTTGGTGTTATATTGGGTTGTTTGGAATTATTTGGAGTTTTTATGACTTGTTCTTTTGACTTGTATGATGTTGTTTTGGGTTATTTTGAGGTTGTTTTTTGTTGTTTGGGATTATTTTGGAATTATTCAGGGTTGGTTTGAGTTGTTCAGGGTTGTTTTGGGATTATGTGAGGTTATTTTAAGTTATTCAGGGTTGTTTTGGGATTATTTGGGGTTGTTTTGAGTTGTTTGGGGCTGTTTTTGGGTTGCTTTAAGTCGTTTGTAATTATTTTGGGTGGTTTGGGATTATTTTTATTTGTTTTGAGGTGCTTTTGAGTTGTTTTGAAATATTTGAACTTGGTTCGAGTTGTTTAGGATTATTTTGTTTGGGGTTGTTTCGAGTTATTCAGGGTTGTTTTTGGATTATTTTGGGTTGTTTTGTGTTTTTTGGAATTATTTGGGGTTGTTTTAAGTTGTTTGTAATTATGTTGGGTGGTTTGGGATTAATTTGAGTTGTTTTGAAATATTTGAAGTTGTTTTAAGATTGAGGTTGTTCAGGGTTGTTTGGGGGATTTTTGAGGGTTGTTTTGAGTTGTTTTGGATTATTTTGGGTTGTGTGGGGTTATTTTGAGTTGTTTAGGGTTGTTTTGGGATTATTGGGAGTTGTGTGGAGTTATTCTGTGTTGTTTTGAGTTGTTTTGGTTCAGGATTGTTTTGCTGCTGTAATTTCTGTTCCTTTCTTCTATTACATTACAGACATTTAAAACTTTCCAGGGAATTCTGCCTCTAGTGGTTACAGTGAGAACTACAGCAGCTGTTTGTATTTACTGATGAAGTAAAAACTCAGACACATCAGTATTTTGAGGCTATAAAGTCAGAGGTGTGCAGTAGGCAGTTGCTTACTGGTAAAGAAGTGTCGCTCCATCAGCCTGATCACCTACAGATGGAGACGTCAGAGGAAAGAAAAAACAAGTGATGTAAACAGTTTAACATTTTAAAGCTTTGAATGATGGATAAATAATTTCATTGCACATTTTATTGCTCTTGAGGAAAATTTTAGAGATTAAAGTTGATTTCTTAAAGTCTGTGGTCATGTTCAGTTGATCCTTTAACAAATGATTATCGACCAAACTTCACTCCAGATGATGTGCTGAAGGTTTTGACGGGCGGTTAGTTAAAAACACGGCCGGAGAGAAAAATACAGCAACTGAGAGACAGACAGACATTTCATTCAGCGAGAGAGACGGTAAAATAGAGATCATGTGATCAGTGATGACGTTCACAAGAGGAAGTAATGATGACACGTTTCCTATCTTCTGTCAGCCTCTTCTGATTAAACCACACATTTATCAGTGTGTTATCTCACATCATTGTGCTGGCAGACGGGTCGTCTCTCTTTCTGCATCCTGCTGTGATTTTGGGACTTCTCCTCTCGTCTGACAGCTCCATGCTGAGGCCTACACTCTCACACGTCGGTACATACATATTACAGTTATACTAATATAGGCCTTCTGATGCAGTTCCATGCTAAGGTCTACACACCCACATGAGAGTTTATACATACTACACTTAAATAGGCCTTCCAGTGCAGCTCCATGCCAAGGCCTGCACACCCATTCATCAGTACATACATATTACACTATTACTAATGTAGGCCTTCTGATGCAGCTCCATGCTGAGGCCTACACTCTCACATGTTGGTATATACATATTACACTGTTAGTAATAAAGGCCTTCTGATGCAGCTCTATGTTGAGGCCTACACGTTCACATATCAATATACAGTACAGGCCAAAAGTTTGGACACACCAGCCAAAAGTTTGGACACACCTTCTCTTCAATGTTTTTTCTTGATTATTTTTATTTTCTACATTGTAGATTAATACTGAAGACATCCAAACTATGAAGAATTATGTAGTGAACCAAAAAGTGTTAAACAAACCAGAATATGTTTTATATTTTACCAACTCTACCTCTGCACAACACAACTGATGGTCTCAAACACATTAAAAAAGCAACAAACATATTACACTATTACTAATGTAGGCCTTCTGATGCAGCTCCATGCTGAGGCCTACACTCTCACACATTGGTATATACATATTACACTATTAGTAATGTAGGCCTTCTGATGCAGCTCCATGCTGAGGTCTACACACCCATGCGTCAGTATTTACATATTACACTATTATTAATGTAGGCCTTCTGATGCAGCTCTATGTTGAGGCCTACACTTTCAGATATCAATATATATCAATATATATCAATATATATCAAAATTTGTATATATATATATATATATATATATATATCAATATATATCAATATTTATTTATATATATATATATATATATATATGTGTGCAACTCCATGCTGAGGCCTACACACCCATCCATCAGTACATACTGTACATATTACACTATTACTAATGTAGGCCTTCTGATGCAGCTCTATGTTGAGGCCTACACTTTCACATATCAATATATATCAATATATATCAATATATATCAATATATATTATATATATATGTGCAACTCCATGCTGAGGCCTACACACCCGTCCATCAGTACATACATATTACACTATTACTAATGTAGGCCTTCTGATGCAACTCCATGCTGAGGTCTACACACCCATGCGTCAGTATTTACATATTACACTATTACTAATATAGGCCTTCTGATGCAGCTTCATGCTGAGGTCTACACCCATGCGTCAGTATTTACATATTACACTATTACTAATATAGGCCTTCTGATGCAGCTTCATGCTGAGGTCTACACACCCATGCGTCAGTATTTACATATTACACTATTACTAATATAGGCCTTCTGATGCAGCTCCACGGGCTTGGAACAAATAATGTCCCTCCTAATTCTGTCAGAATTTAAGATTGAATAGCAGTTGAACAGTCGCATCGTCCATGTTGCTGCCTGTATGTGAAAAAAAGTTGAACTGCAATGCTGTGAACAAAAACATACAATAATAAACATCATGCGAAGGTCTACCAGGACAGGAAAGCCCCTCGGGCATTGTGGGTAATTCTCTTTTTCTTTTTGTGCACTATAAGTACCCGCATTGTGCCCGTGTCACTCGACGAGCTGTTTGGCTCTTTCAGACTTGTTCCAGCTCTTGAAACTCTTCACGCAGAATCAGAAGAACAGCGGCGGTAACGAGCAGCGAGTTCTGCTGCATTTCAGGAGGATTAGCGCATTCACGCTGGAACCGCTGGATGGTGGATGGAGGGTTTCAAAGTTCATCTCACAGCAGGAGTTCATGATTACTCAAGAGACTTTATTTCTACATTTGGAGGCTGGTCACACAGTGTTGTGGCAACAGTTTAGGAATTTAGGGAAGGCCCTTTCCTGCCTCATCAAATGCTCTTTCGCTTGAATGGAAACAAATTCCCACAGACACACTTTCACAAATGAATGGAACTTCATATTAATGCCCATGGCTCAAAAGTGGGATGTCCAACAACCTCATGGTCAGGCGTCCACATACTTTTAAAAAATTTGGTTTATGCATTTTCTCCTCTTTTTCTTCCTTTTAGCGTGTCCAATTGCCCGATTGCGTCATGCTTTCTCTCCACCAATGCCGATCCCCGCTCTGATTGAGGAGAACGAAGCTAACCCATGCCCCCTCCGACACGTGGGCAGCAGCCGTATGCATTTTGTCACCTACACTTTGACGAGTGCAATGAGGATCAGGGGGTGGCACGGTGGCTAGTTGGGTAGCACTGTCGCCTCACAGCAAGAAGGTCCTGAGTTTGATCCCCAAGTGGGGCAGTCCGGGACCTTTCTGTGTGGAGTTTGCATGTTCTCCCCATGTCTGCGTGGGTTTCCTCCGGGTGCTCCGGTTTCCTCCCACAGTCCAAAGACATGCAAGTTAGGAGACACTAAATTGTCCATGACTGTGTTCGATATAACCTTGTGTGAACTGATGAATCTTGTGTAATGAGTGACTACCGTTCCTTTCATGAATGTAACCAAAAGTGTAAAACATGACGTTATAATCCTAATAAACAAACAAACAATGCGGATCAGCATTGTGTACGGAGAGACACACCCTGAGAGCGCTCTTTTCTAGTCTCTGTGTGGGCACCATCAATCAGCCAGCAGAGGTCGTAATTGCATTAGTTATGATAGAGACCCTATCTGGGTTTTTTTTAATATCTCGCCCCTATCTGAACAACAGGCCAATCGTTGTTCATGTGGCCGCTCAGCCCAGCCGGCAGTCAGAGCTGAGATTCGATACGATGTATTTAAGATCATCGTAAGATCACATACTTTTGTCTGCCAGAATATTTCCAAAACAATACATCTTGCACTGGATCATGTAGCTGATATGTGAATGAACGTAAATCTTGTTTTAGACTTTGGTATTCCCGTCCTGTGCCTGGTGTTTCCCGGTGAAACCGGACCTTGACTGTCAAGTCGTATGTAAACACTGAAGTCTAGAGTTGGGATTGCAATTTGCAACCTGCTGTGAATGTGATCTGTCGTGTTATTTTGCTCATTTTACTAATGTTTGCTTATCTGATCACACTGTTCGTCTCTTTCTCTGCGCAGCTGCGTCGAGTCTGGACGTCGAGAGCAAGCTCAAAGAACACTACCAGTCTGCGTGGCGTCCACAGAGAAATGTCTTCCTTCCGTCCTCCCGGCCGGCCTGCATCGAGGAGCTGCACCGCAACGCCAGACAGAACCTGCGAGCGCTCCTCCGAGGTGATTACTGATTAATCATCAATAAGCATCAATAATCTGCTCCTCTTTAGCAAGGACGGATTAAGGATAGTCTGGGAACCACCCCCCCACCCCCACCCCGTGCGCCCCCCCCCCCCCCCCCCCCCCTCCAAAAACATAAATAAATTAATACATTAAACAACCTGTCAATAACTAACCCTGACACAACAGGGGCTCTCATAACCAGGGCCCTCTAAAAATATGCCCCCCTCTTTCCTAGGAACCCTAATAGCCAGAAGTCGAAGTCAGAGCAGTGCCACAACGCCTCATCCATTTTCATAAGGGGCCCAAAAGCATGTCTAGGGCCCAAAAGCATGGCTAGGGGCCCCAAAAGCATGGCTAGGGGCCCAAAAGCATGGCTAGGGCCCCCAAGAGGCCCTGGGGTCAAAGTCCCTAATAGGATCCTTAAAATGGAGGGCCCTCGGAAATAAAAATATATTGTATCATAAATGTTGATAGGCATCGCAAAATGTTTTGGGCCAGGGCCCACCCCGGGGCCCCCTGACCTCAAGGGCCCCTGGGCGCTGGCCCCACTGGCCCGGTCAGTAATCCAGTCATGCTCTTTAGCAGCAGCCTTAAGCTTGCAGTCGACCCACAGAGGATCATTAATACTAATCAGCAACCAAACAGAACCTGCTGGCTCAATATACAGGTCTAACAATCTATAATAATCAATATTCATCAATAACCGCTCTGTTAGAACCAAACAGAACCTGCTGGCACTTCACACAGGTCTAATAATCTATAAATAATCAATAATCATCAATAACCATCCTGTTAGAACTGAACAGAACCTGCTGGCACTTCACACAGGTCTAATAATCTATAATAATCAATAATCATCAATAACCGCTCTGTTAGAACCGAACAGAACCTGCTGGCACTTCACACAGGTCTAATAATCTATAAATAATCAATAATCATCAATAACCATCCTGTTAGAACTGAACAGAACCTGCTGGCACTTCACACAGGTCTAATAACCTATAATAATCAATAATCATCAATAACCGCTCTGTTAGAACCGAACAGAACCTGCTGGCACTTCACACAGGTCTAATAATCTATAAATAATCAATAATCATCAATAACCATCCTGTTAGAACCGAACAGAACCTGCTGGCACTTCACACAGGTCTAATAATCTATAATAATCAATAATCATCAATAACCGCTCTGTTAGAACCGAACAGAACCTGCTGGCACTTCACACAGGTCTAATAACCTATAATAATCAATAATCATCAATAACCGCTCTGTTAGAACCGAACAGAACCTGCTGGCACTTCACACAGGTCTAATAATCTATAAATAATCAATAATCATCAATAACCATCCTGTTAGAACCGAACAGAACCTGCTGGCACTTCACACAGGTCTAATAATCTATAAATAATCAATAATCATCAATAACCATCCTGTTAGAACCGAACAGAACCTGCTGGCACTTCACACAGGTCTAATAATCTATAATAATCAATAATCATCAATAACCGTCCTGTTAGAACCGAACAGAACCTTCAATAGAGCTGCCGTGTTATCTGAAGTTACACACTGACCTCTGGTGGTCAGTAGATGAACTACAGTATCGTCCACTTTTCATTCATTCATTTTTAATTACACTAAACATATTACTCATTAAAACCATGTTCGACATCACATATGTACATTCTATGGCCAAAAGTATATGGACACCTTCTCTTGACCATTCCAAAACCATGGGCGCTCCCACAGCTTCTACTGTGTCTGTGTGAATTTCAGCCCATTCAGTCAAACAAGCATTTGTAAGATCAGATACTGATGTTAAACAAAAAGGTTTGGCTTGCAGTCCATGTTCTAATTCACCCCATAAGTGTTTGGAAGGGGTTGAGGTCAGAGCTCTGTACATACCAGTGGAGTTCCTCCTCACCAAATGTAGTGAAAATCCATCTGTAGTGCAAAAATGCAAAAAGTTAGTGCAAAAATTTTATGCACCTGTAGCAATGCATGTCAAAGAACCACCCAAACTCAACATTTATGAGCGGTGTCCATATACTTTTGTCCGTATGGTGCAGGGGTCACCAAACTGAGAGCTACTTCAAGGGTACTGAGTGATATTAGGGCTATTTGTTTCATACAAACTGCCCGAATAGCATGAAGTTGCACAGTTCACCTTTAATGATATTATTATTATTATTATCATTATTATTATTAATAATAAGAAAAAATAAGAAAAATTCAAATATGTGAAGTGACCCCTGGTGTAGTATATGTACTGTAGGAGAGGGTGTGTGTATTCACATTACTGTTTTATGTGTTCACATTAAGAGTAAATAAATAAATGTTGGACAACTCAAACAAAGCATGTGTGTGTGTGTGTGTGTGTGTGTGTGTGTGTGTGTGTGTGTGTGTTACAGATCAGCAGCAGAGACAGGAAGTCAGTGAACGACAGTGGCGGGCGACCCTCTCTGTAGCCCCGGCCACACCCACTCACCCCGTCCACCACACACTCCATACGGTAAACATGCACCCAGTATTCGGCTCCCTCATACTCACACACACACACGCACACACACACACACACACACACACACACACACACACACACACACACACACACACACACACACACAAACACACATATAGCAAGTGTAAAGTATTAATTATACACCAGACCTTGACCCATCTTAACACCTTTGGGATGAATTGGAACGTCCATATGATGAATAACGAGCTGCTTCTTTTCATCTTGCTTTTTTTATTGAATTCCCACAGATACACACACACTCACACACACAGTCACTTGCATGCATAAATAATCACATGAACACACAGAAAACACTTAAATCTGTGGTCAAGGTTCAAACCCATGTGCCCAGGACCCTGGTGATGTACAGCACCCACGTTCACACAGGTACTAATATCAGTAAAAACACAGAATCAGTAGAAACACCCAGAATCGGACGAGACCTCCTGACGTTCACAAAGTGCAACAGTCGATACCGTGAGATCATTTATATCACGATACTGATACTGTAAGATCGTATCGCTTAGCCCTCCCACAGCTCTCGCTCTCCTCATCGTTACTGTTGTTCATTTTCTTGTTTTTTTGTTTTGTTTGTGTTGTAGTTTGAAAGCCCCCGATCCGCTTCCCCTACCGAATGTTGTCACTTCACCCGGCGGAGCAGAAAGGTACAAAACTAAACCAGAGCAATAATACCCTGTCCTTCAGGGTTGCCAACTTTCAATCATCCCCAGCTAACATGGGATGGTTTGTGTGTCCTAACACCGGGGTGTCTGAGATGATCAGACGTCCCTGCACTAATCTCTAACCCTGAACTCCTAATCTGGATCTTCTGACCTCTAGCATGTGATCTTAATCCTCTTCTTCTCTTACTCACACTGACACTGATGTTTCTCCTCATGCCACTCAAACTGCTGCTGGATGCGGTGATTGAAAAGATCCGTATTGAGCTCGAGGTTCAGCGGTGCTGCCGGCCTGGACAGACGCTCAACAGACACAACCGCTCGCGACTGAAAGGTCGGATAGGGAAACAGAAAAAGTCATTAATGGAAATAATAATAAACGACATAGCAATTAATAATAATAATAATAATAATAATAATATACTACTAATGCTACAAAGAATAGTAATAAAAACAAAAATAATACTAATGAGCAAAATAATAATAAATATAATATTAATACTATTCCTACTAAAAATAATAATAATAATAATACTTTCTACTACTACTAAAAATAGTAGTAATAAAATAATTAATAATAAATATAATAATAATTTATATAATATTATTCCAAATACTTTTACTACTAATAAACAAAGAAATTAATGTTCATTTATAATAATAACATTAAACTAAATAATACTATAATAATAAATATAATACTATACCAATATTAATACTATTACCGCTACTAATACTACTACTACTGACAAACAAATTAATATTAAATATAATAGTATTAATAGTAGTACTACTACTACTAATAATAACAATTAATACTGCTATATAATAATATTAATACAAATACATTTACATTTTCAGCATTTAGCAGACGCTTTTAACCAAAGCGACTTACACAGTGAGCGGAACACAATGAGCAATTGAGGGTTAAGGGCCTTGCTTAGGGACCCAACAGTGGCAACTTGGTGGTGGCGGGGCTTGAACCGGCAACCTTCTGCTTACTAGTCCAGTACCTTAACCACTGAGCTATCACTGGCCCTGCCAGTAAATACTGCTACTAAGAAAATAATAATAACAATAACAGTAACAATAAATATAGTAATATTATTACTACTACTACTAATAATAACTATAATTATAATAATACTACAATTAATAATAATAATAACAACAACAAAACAACAACAGCAATAATAATAATATAAATATTAATAATAATGATAATAATAATAATATAAATAATGATAATAATAATATAATTAATAATGATAATAATAATGACAATAATAATAATAATAATATAAATATTAATAATAATGATAGTTATAATGATAATAATAATGACAATAATAATAATATAAATATTAATAATGATGATAATTATAATGATAATAATAATGACTAATAATAATATAAATATGAATAATGATAATTATAATGATAATAATAATGACAATAACAATAATATTATAAATAATAATATTAATAATAATGATAATAATAATGACAATAACAATATAAATATTAATAATAGAGGGGTGTGTGGTGATCTTGGTCTATCTGATCCGATCAGGGGTTGTGAGTGGCAGCAGATTCACAATCTGGAATTTGAAATGATTAGATCTGTAGATATAGGGGGAAACAAAACAAAAAAGCTGCTCTACCTCAGGAGGCGTGTCACAACCTCTTCCCAAACTCAGATTATAGTTACACTCGTAAACACTCATTTTGGGTGTTTTTGCAGTTTAGAAGCTGCAGTTTCTGCTTCCAATGTGTTCATGCACCCACGTCGTTTCATACATATTCATTAACCAATCAGTGCAGAGCAGGGTGGAGATCTGGGTGCTCTTGGCTGGAAGAGTGACTCTCTCTCTCTCTCACACACACACACACACACACACACACATACACACACACACACACACTCTTGTCTCTGTTCTCTTCACACTTCACACTCTTTGACCCGGTGGCCCTTGTTTACTTCATATTAAACACACGCCTTTGATTGGTCTCTCCAGCAGCACTACACACACACATGCACACTTTTTGGGAGAGGTTTCCGTGGTAACCCCCTGCTTTGTAAACCCCATTTATTGTGAGGCCTTCGCCTCACTCTGACCCCAATGTGTGTGTGTGTGTGTGTGTGTGTGTGCATACATATGGATGTCTGACACATTCAGTCGCTTCACTCTCACTTGGCGTTTACTCTGTACACACTGAGGTAAGTGCTCTGATTAACCTATACTTACACACACACACACACACACACACACACACACGTTGCAGTGTGAGTTCTCAGGCATGTCCTTATTCTTCTTGCTGTTTTAACATGTAGCATGTAACTTTCTGCTGTCCTCCCTCTGGACAAAACACGTCTGGTCTTAGCTGGTTTGAAAACCAGCAAGGACCATTAGAGACTGACCAGCTAAGACTGGTTCCCACCAACACCAGTTCTCCTAGACTGTTTTTTCTGCAGCCCTGATTTACTCTCAACTCGACTGTATAGAGATTAAACCACACGTCGCTATTTTTATCCAGGATTCGGACTCGGACGACGTGTCTTTAGGTCAGAAATCCAAGAGCCCAATTCCCAACGTTCCCTCTCCCCTCGACACCCAGACCAACTGGAGCGTGGCGCTACCGTTACCCACTCCTGACGACAGATTAAGGAGCCAATCAGAAGCCATCGCATCCTGTGTGGTGCCCATCGACGTTACAGGTAAATATGAGGACAGTATGAGTCTTCAGCGCACTAAATAATGAAATAATGAAGTCGTTTAGCAAACGTTAACGCTGCAACCAAACCAAAAGTTCTTCCATCTTTTAGCTCCCGGTTTAGCACTGAATGTTGAAACTCTATCTGCATACCTACAGGGTACACCTACAGTCCTCGCCACAAATACTGGCACCCATAAAAAACAAAGATAGCTTGGTGTTTTGATCATTTATTTACAATATTAGAAAATCTTATCATGACACAATATCATTTTATTTTTACAGCCCAGTTTGTTCATGTTTTATAGAGGTGCCAATGTTTGTGAAGGAGACCCGGGCAAAAAAAATGGGTTAAACCCAAAATGACATTATCTTTGATATTTCAGAACATTTTGAACAGCCAGGCCTGTTAGATTGAGTTTTATATTAAACATTTCAGTCTTTATAAACTTATATTTGCCTGCAGGTTGAATATTGAAGTATATTACAATGCAAGATCAGAAACCGAATGATAACGTAATTTGTTTACGTACACTATGTGGACAAAAGTATAAGGGCACCGTTTTAATTACTGAATTCATGTGTTTCAGCCTAATAAATTGATTACATAAAGGAAACTATATGCTTCCAACTTTGCAGCAATAGATTAGGGAAGGACCTTTCCTGTTCCAGCATGATCAAGCTCTATAAAGACTAGGGATGAAACGATACACATCACCCGTGATGCGATTCACGATACTGGGTTCACGATATGATTTTTAAACAAAAAGAAATTGAAGACAAATTATGACAACGTTTCCTTTTATTATTTCTCTTCAAAAAAAAATAAAAAAAAATTTGTATTTGTGCTTATCGTTTATTTATCTAAATAATGAACGCCCTTTTATTTCTGAGGTAGGTACAAACTATGCAAAACAATGCTGCACATTTCCCTTTTTGTGTAAAAAAAAGCTGAAATGAAATAAATCCCACATTAAATAAATAAATAAGTATCCTCACATAAATAAATTTGGCTGAAAAATACTTGTGTAAATAAAGTCTTGTGAGAAGCCTTCTCGTTGTTCTAGCTGAAGAGATCACATAGAGGTTGCTCTATTATAATAGTATTTTTCAAATGGGACGTCCAGCAAGCTCATGATCAGGTGTCCAAATACTTTTGGCCATGTAGTGTGTTTTTCTGCAGCTACCATGCTGGTCATTGTTAGAAACACACCTTTCAATACTGAAGATATTTGATTAATGCAGCTCAAAATTAGAGCTGAATCTGTCAGGATTAAATGAGACGTGGATGTGTTGATCAGTCGGTTGACCGGTCGAGGTGCAGCTCTTCGTTTTAAGGGTTTTCAGTTTTATATTCTGATGTTAGTGCACTGAACTGTGTGTTATTTCCAGATGATTTCTCCATCGCTGCCTCTCCGTCAGAGATCTCGGCCGTTCTCAGTGAGACTTCTTTTACCTGTCCGTCAATGTCCACACCTCATCCACCCCGAACCCGAACCCATCCACCACCAATCAGAAGTACTGAGATATAGAAGCAGCTTTAACAGAGAGTGCTTTATCAGGATCAGTGTAATCATTTACACAGCGCTGGAGGACGTCACTCCATTAAAAAATAAATAAATTAAATTATCTTCTTTTATGACTTCTGGTGAAGTTGGGACAGGTTTAAAATCTACGAGTCGTGAAGTAACCGATCGTGACTTTAGCGTGTTCTCCGTCCTCGATTTGTTCCAGGAAATGCAAAGCTGTGAGACGCTGCACCCTGCATGCTAATCAGCCACATTAAAATCACAAAGGACGCTGAGTAAATCAGTCCGGTCTGGACTGGTGGACGGACCTAATGTGAATATTTTTATTAAAAATGCTAACATCAGGTGGCGCAGCGGTAAAAAGAGACGCGCTGCAACCAGAGCTGGATTCTGAGAACGTGGTATCGAATCCAGCCTTGCTTTACCGGTTCGAAGCTGAGTGGCTATATGAGCAACGATTGGCCGGTTGCTCATATGGGGGGTGGGACAAAGAACCGGATGTGGGTCTCTCTCTGTCAGAATGCGATTGCGTTCTCTGCCGGCTGATTGGAGGCGCTTACACAGAGATGGGAGGGGGTGCCCTTAGGGTGTGTCTCTCCGCATGCAACGCTGGGTGGCGCCGGACTCGTCAATGTGTGGGTGGCAAAGATGCATCTGGCTGCTGCTCGTGTTTCGGAGGGGATACGGGTTAGCTTCAATCACCTCCGTCGGGGCAGGGTTCGGCATAGACAGAGAGGAAGCACGATGCTAATTGAACGATTGGATGCGCTAAAGGGGGAGAAAAAGGGGTTAAAAAAAAAAAAAATGCTAACATTAGGAAGAATCTGCTCAGTGGGGGGTGGTCGAGGCCCAGGGATGGATTGGCGACCTGTCCGGGGTGCGTTAGTGCATTGTGCCAGTGTGAATCCAGGGAAATCAGACCCACCACGACCCTGATCAGGACAAAATGTGAAAATTAAATTAAATAAATGTATTCTTTTATTATTATTATTATTATAGACAATTATATAAGTACCTATTATTAATTATTGAGTTTGACTAGGGGTATCCAAACTTTTGCACGTGACTGTGTATAGATTTACATTTGCAGCATTTTCATCCAAATCGACTTACTAAGGGCCTTGCTCAGGGGCCCAACAGTGGCAACTTGATGCTCTTGGGGCTAGTCCACTAGGCTCAACCACTGAGCCATCATTTAAACCACACCTTCATTTTCCCTGCATGCAAACGACATTCATAGTCATATTTTAAACGTGTTCCATCCTTGTTGGTCTAAAAAAAAAGCTTCATTTTTTTTTAAGGTGTTATATATCACCAAAAATATGTGGACACCCCTCCTAATTAATTAGTTTAAACGTTTCAGGTACAGTGTTGCTCTACACCGATCAGCCATCTACACTCACTGTCCATTTTATCAGCTCCACTTACCATATAGAAGCACTTTGTAGTTCTACAATTACTGACTGTAGTCCATGTATTTCTCTGCATGCTTTGTTACCCCCTTTCACCCTGTTCTTCAATGGTCAGGACCCCCACAGGACCACTACAGAGCAGGTATTATTTAGGTGGTGGATCATTCTCAGCACTGCAGTGACACTGACATGGTGGTGGTGTGTTAGTGTGTGTTGTGCTGGTACGAGTGGATCAGACACAGCAGCGCTGCTGGAGTTTTTCAACACCTCACTGTCACTGCAGCGTCCTGTGCCCACTGATGAAGGTCTAGAAGATGACCGACTCAAACAGCAGCAATAGATGAGCGATCGTCTCTGACTTTACATCTACAAGGTGGATCGACTAGGTAGGAGTGTCTAATAGAGTGGACAGTGAGTGGACACGGTATTTAAAAACTCCAGCAGCGCTGCTGTGTCTGATCCACTCATACCAGCACAACACACACTAACACACCACCACCATGTCAGTGTCACTGCAGTGCTGAGAATGATCCACCACCTAAATAATACCTGCTCTGTGGTGGTCCTGTGGGGGTCCTGACCATTGAAGAACAGGGTGAAAGAAGGCTAAAAAAGTATGCAGAGAAACAGATGGACTACAGTCAGTAATTGTAGAACTACAAAGTGCTTCTATATGGTAAGTGGAGCTGATAAAATGGACAGTGAGTGTAGAAACAAGGAGGTGGTTTTAATGTTATGGCTGATCAGTGTGTAACAGCTATATTAAATCAATTCTATCAGATAAATTACATGCTTTTTATTTAGAGGCAGCCGTTTTAGGGAAGGCCCATTCCTGTTTCAGGGTGGCTGTACCTTGTGCACAAAGGGAACTCCGTGAAATCATGGTTTGACTATTTCTGTGTGGAGGAACTCCCGTGGTCAGCAGAGTCCTGACCCCATTAAGTGCATTTGTGATGAATCAGAATTGGAACGCAGATTGCAGGCCAGGTTGTTTCGTCCAACATGTCAGCCTGACCTCACAAATGCTGGTGTTTTTTTGCCTGATGTGCACACATTCTCACAGACACGCTCCAAAACGTTGTGGAAAAGCCTACTTAAAAGAGCAAAGACTGTTATAGCCACAAAGAGATGGCAAACGTATTTTAACGCCTGTGGTGTCCACATAGATTCAAAATAATTGGCCAGCGCTGGCAGCTAGTCTGAGTTCTCCTGAATGAAGAGTAGCTGCTTTGCTCCCGTAGTAAGAAGCTGTGATACAGTTCGCATCCACCATCTCATTGAGGGCCGAGTGTGAGAAATGGGAGGGTTAGAAGGATTTGGCAGCGAGTCGCTCCTCACGTCTGGCACTCTTTCACAGGGGCCGGGTTCGACAGAGACGCCAGTGTTCGCTGCTCTCTGGTCCACTCGCAGTCTGTCCTGCAGAGGAGACGGAAGCTGAAGAGACGCAAGACCGTCGCCGGGATTCCCAGACGGGTCCAGCAAGGCACGTAGAATTTATGTTATTTATTCTAATAATATAATGTTTTATGTGCAGTTGTGGATCTACATGAGGTTTGTGGATCAGGGTCAAGTCTAGTTAACAATAGAGTAAAAATAAGTATTTAATTAAATTAGTTTCTACTTTCATTGTAATGATAAATTTTATATGGTTTATTTATTTGGATATACTCAACTTCCATGTGCACTCTGGCGACCTCTGCTGGTTGCACGATACTTAAGTTGGCTGAGAACGGCTGCAGGTTAGGATTCCTACGCCGACTCAGCATGTACGGAGGATTAGCTGGCGCCTGCAGGGTGTGTTTAACCGTCTCGAAGACAAAATGTGCCGTCAAATGATAGAGGAGACCCAGACAGTGCATGGGAAGTGGCAATGTCTAAATTGGGAAGAAAAGGACCAAAGGTGTGACCCCTGGCCGGCTCTGTAGCTAACTGACATCAAGGCCATTAAGTGTGGAGTACATTTTTTTGCTGACCACTTCTTTTCACCTGATAGGGGCGGGGTCTTGCAGACAGCAGTATCACGAACATGCAGGCACTTCGAGTGGTCAGCAGAGTCCGCAGTTACCCAGCAGTGAGAAACTCTGTTTTAGCCTTGTTCTCCAATCGTGTGTCTGTGTAGGTGCCGACCGGCTGATAGCAGAGCTCTAAATGAAATTTGAGAGCTCAGAATCTTAGCGCTGTTGGGCTAGTGTGTTTTACCACTGTGCAACTCAAGTTCTACTTTGTAAAAACAGAAACAGAACATAAAATGTGTTAACTAATCATACCCGGATATACAAAGTCCAAATTTAATTAAAATGATTTTTTAATTCAGTATTTTTGAGTATGAATTGCAGAAGTATCAGCCAATAATAATAGTGTTCTTACATTTCTAGACTCTGATGAGTCTCCGGTGGCTTCCGACAGGATCGTAATAGTCCATGCCAGCGTTGACTTTTGCCAGGAAGGTGCCCTGTCTCATCTAAATACCAAAGACTCCTGCTGCCAGACGGACGATTTCCTGATAGCAGCTGTAGCACCATCTCGCAGACGGATCAGAGCTCAGAGGGGGCAGAGCGTGACTGTTCCACTTTCCCGTTCCACGGGGAACATTCCATCCCTGCCGGACAGCTCGGACACCATGTTTACCACATCCGTCAGCTCACATCTGCGCTCCCGTAGTCTTCCGCGTGAAGCCAGCCGACCAGCTGAGGAAGTTCAAGATGACAGCGAGAACGACAACGATGAGGAAGAGGACGGGCTTTCGCAGTTTGAGGTCCTGGAGGAAAACAATCTTAAAGATGAAGAAGAATGCACTGATGAGCAGCTACGACCAGAGAGGCAGCTTGGTAGCTTAACGTTTAACCAGCGTCCTGACAGCCCAGAGCATGGGTGGATGGACCGGGGTCGCTCTCACCTGCCGTTTAAAGCCGATGAGATTTCATCGAGTTCTGAGACTTTCGGCAGCCCTATTCATTCAAACACTGGTGGTCTGGCCTGCCAGATGGACCACAAGGATGACCACCAGTCTTCTAGCGGCAACTGGAGTGGCAGCAGCTCCACGTGCCCTTCCCATACATCAGAAACAATTCCACCTCCTGCTTCACCTCCTCTTACTGGATCCTCACACTGTGACTCCGAGCTGTATCTAAACACGGCTCTTAATGCCACTGAAGACTCAGCAGGGTCAGTTAGTGACTCGTACTGTGTGGACAGGTTACAAGATCTGGACGGTCACCAAGCAGGATCATTTTCTTCCTCTGCAACTGACATGCTGGACGATACAGGTCTCGGCAATGCAAGTTATGATCACCATGCGCACAAAACGTCCTGCCAACAGGTTTTTAGTCCCGGACATTCCAGAGAAAGAATAGGTGCGCTGGAATGCCCCAGCTTTGCTAGCATAGCCACTTTCGATAGCTTAGATAAGCCTCCGTCTGACAAGGCCGACACCACGTCGCATTACTCAGTAGATGCTGAGGGCTACTTTACTTCCATGCACTTCGACTGTGGTCTTAAAGGTAGCAAAAGCTTCACTTACAACTATGCATCCGTGGACCAGCAAAAAGAAGATCACGGAGGTCTTGGTACGGTCGGGAGGCACAGTCTTTCTCTGAGGAAACCAAAGGTGAAGCCGTCGCCTCCAAAACGCTGCTCATCTTTAAAGAAAGTTAGCAGCTATTCTGGACCAGCTTCAGAAATAAGCCAACCAAAGATACCCAGTGACCAGAACTCGCTGATGTCTTCCAAGGACAGTATATCACAGCTGGAATCAAATGATCCCTCTGATCAGGCAGAGGGCGGTCAGGCTTCTGAAGATATCCCAGATGTTGCATTGCTTGGTTTCACGAAAGATACCGTGCAGTCAGATTCTGAAGACTTCTGGCTTTTGAATGACTTGAAATCCCCTGATCCTTACCGATCATTGTCGAACTCCAGCACTGGCACAGGCACAACCATCACTGAATGCATCAAGTTGCAAGAGAGCTTAGAGTACCAGAATTCCCAGCCTGGATTAAGGGCCAGCACACCTTCATTGTCATCTACAGAGACTGAAATCAGACTGCCCTCCCCAGAAAAACTTGTAGGTCTGGCATCCCCTTCCAGTGGCTATTCGAGCCAGTCAGAGACGCCAACATCCTCTGTCCCGGTAGCTTTCTTCCCGAACCCTAAGCCTGGTGGTAAAAGGAAGCCAAAGGTCCCAGAGAGAAAATCCTCTCTTGCTTCACTGCAGAGAAGGGCATCTAAGAAGGATCTGGAGCTACCCATCATACCCCCTTCCCACCTTGACCTAAGTGCCATTCACAGCAAAAGGAAGCCTTCAGCCCACAACCACATTGTTCATAACAGCAAACGGAAAGTAGATAAACCCAAACCTGGGGCTAGTTTAATCACACCTGATATTGAGCCAAATCTCTCCAGTCTTTTGGAAGTTACCCCCATGATGCTTCATACTGTTCAGCTACGCCCAGTTAGCAAACCTAGAGAAAACCATCATCAGCCTTGTACAGACATGGCCACTAGACCCAAGTGCCCCATTGCTCCCTTTGTAAGCAAACTCAACGAGCCCAGGAAGCCCCCACCGTATTTACCTCTTAGCAGTGAACCCCCCTCTCAGGATAGCTGTGAATCATTGTTTATCCCCATTGAGGGACCAGCTTTTGGGAGTCCACCAAACTTTTCCTTTTCTCAAAACAGGTTTGACAGGTTGGCTCCTGTACCTCTTTTTAATATAGCTGCTTCTCAAGAACTCTCTGAACAAGAGTTTAACAAGAACTCCGGGAGTCTAAAGGTACTTGCTGAAGAAGAGACTAGCACTTCAGATGAACCCATCTCTCAGCAGAGCAGTGTGGCAACCCAAAAGGACCAGGAGGTGAGATCTGAACCAGCAGAAGAAGAAGACACAACAGAATCTCCACCTGGTCAACATGGAACGGCACAGGAATCTCTGAACCTTGACCGAGTGCCTGATTCTATCCGTTGTTCATCACCGGAATCATCACAAACGAATGCAGTCAGTGATGACAGCAGTCAAGAAGAGGAATCGGGAACATCAACCAGAAGTGCCTCACAGGAGACCATGGAGGAAGGGTCTACAGCGGACACGGAGTACGACTTTGGCAGAGGTCAGTCACACGTCAAATCAATAACGTTTGGCTACGTCTCAGCTTGTTTGCTTGCTTTTTCAGTGAAATAAACAAACGTATCATATGAACTTCTGTTCCAGAATCCACTCCTAGTGATCCAGCCGTGTCTCCTCTGACAGATGAATCAAAAGCAGACGACGACAGTGTTTTTATTTCCCCTACTAAAACCCGCACAACAGAGGATCTCTTTGCCATGATTCACAGGTGAGCATTACATTTGACATCATGCATTATACCTGTTTATAACAGGTGCTGAGAGTCGCCCAAAAACATACTTCTGAAATTAAGGAACATTCTTGGGTTTTTCAGAACTGTAGAAGTGCATGCGAGAGTCTGGTATAAAGGTAAAGAAAAGGGTGGAGTGGGTGGTGTAGGGTGATAGAAGGGTATCTATCAGAGTGAAAAAGAAAGTCTACAAGACAGTAGTGAGTCCTACTTGGAGTCGGTCTGGAGGTGGCACTGACAAAAAGACAGTAGAGGGAGCTGGAGATGAGGAGGCTGAGTTTCTCGCTGGGAGTGACAAGGACAGACAGGATTGGGAAGGCTTCCTTTTGCTGCGAATAGCACTTAGGTCAAGGTAGGAAGGGGGTATGGTGGGTAGCTCCAGATCCTTCTTAGATGCCCTTCTCTGCAGTGAAGCAAGAGAGGATTTTCTCTCTGGGACCTTTGGCTTCCTCTTAACCACCAGGCTTAGTGTTCGTTCGGGAAGAAAGCTACCGGGACAGAGGACATTGGCGTCTCTGACTGGCTCGAATAGCCACTGGAAGGGGATGCCAGACCTACAAGTTTTTCTGGGGAGGGCAGTCTAATTTCAGTCTCTGTAGATGATAGTGAAGATGTGCTAGCCTTTAATCCAGGCTGGGAATTCTGGTACTCTAAGCTCTCTAGCAGCTTGCATTCAGTGATGGTTGTGCCTGTCTTCAGAATCTGACTGCACGGTATCTTTCGTGAACCCAAGCAAAGCAACATCTAGGATATCTTCAGAAGCCTGACCACCCTCTGCCTGATCAGAGGGATCACTTGATTCCAGCTGTGATATACTGTCCTTGGAAGACATCAGCGAGATCTGGTCACTAGGTATCTTTGGTTGGCTTATTTCTGAAGCTGGTCCAGAATAGCTGCTAATTTTCAGAGATTATTAGTTGGACAGCACAGGTTCACAGCTTCTCAAAAGAGCATTTGTATGGCCGGAAACTAACGTTGGTTAGTTGATGTTCCAGTTCATTCCAAAGCTGTTGAGTAGGGCTGAGGTCAGGGTTCTGTGCAGGTCACTAGAGTTTCTTTAAACCATGCTTGTCTTCATGTGTTTACAAAATCATATTGTCAAACTGTGGTCAGAAATCAAATTTTGTTCCATTTGATCATTCAAGGTCCAAACGGAAGGTGCTTGGCAGAAAGGACTCTGGAGACTTGACTGTTCGAAGCAGCCCGGGTGCTATTTCACCAGCCACCTCCCCAAGCACCCCTGTTATCCCACTGACTCCAACCAGCTCCCAAAGAGCATCAGGACCAATTTACAGGAGTCTCAAGAAGTCCAACACCTCCAACGAGGAATTCAAACAACTGCTGCTTAAGAAGGGAAGCCGCTCGGAAACCAGCTATCGCATGTCCGCCACTGAGATTCTGAAGAGTCCCGTCACATCCAGAAGCTTCGGTGACTCCCTAGTTGAAGGAATCAAGAATCCTGAGGGGTCCCTCTCACCGCCCCAGCTACAGTCCCCTGACAGAACACCTGAGCTCCTTCATAGTCCATTCCCAAAGACCAGCGTGGAGGGGTTCTCCTCGAGACTTTTAGGCTCTTCAAGGCAAGGTCGCTCGAGGATACCGCCAGCCTCCATCAGCAGTCGGTACAGTACACGCAGCCGACTGTACGCGTCACCCATGCAGGCCATTTCAGAAGGGGAAACGGAAAATTCAGATGGGAGTCCACATGATGACCGTTCCTCTTAAACATTGTCTACAAGGTGCCACAGAGGATGTGTTTTTAACTACTAAAGCTAGTTATTTTTATTGAAATATCTGAATAAATATTGTGCTGCATTATTATCTTTTTAGAAAATAATAATAAAACAAAACTAAAATAGAACCAAATCAGACTAATGCACATGTAGACCATCTGCTAACCTCTGCTAACAGAGCAGTCTTTATTTTAGTTTTAGCAGTGTGCTAATAAGTAAATTTAAAGCAAATAAAACATTTTGTATGGGCAATAACTAAAATAAATAACGAAATAAAGCAGCAGTGAAATATACACCAATAAGACATAACATTAGGACCACCTTCCTAACCCTACGCAACAAACTGTGATGCTCTGTGTATTCTGACACCTTCCTATCAGAACCAGCATGAACTTCTTCAGCAGTTTGAGCTACAGTAGCTCGTCTGTTGGATCGGACCACACGGACCGGCCTTCGCTCCCCACGTGCATCAATGAGCCTCGGCCGCCCATGACCCTGTCGCCGGTTTACCACTGTTCCTTCCTTGGACAACTTTTGATAGATACTGACCACTGCAGACTGATACACACCCCACAAGAGCTGCAGATCATTTTTCCTTCTTCTAACACATCAAGTTTGAGGATGAAATGTTGTGGAGATAATCAGTGTTATTCACTTCACCTGTCAGTGGTCATAATGTTATGCCTAATTGGTGTAAAACTGCCAATTGTTGAGAAACAGGACAATCAAATAGTGGCCTTTTGCGCAGTAGCAATGAAAAGTCAATTAACTACATATTTTGTAAACATTATTAGATTGGAATGGTTTTAGCTAGCATTGGCACTCGTTTGGCTGGAGGTTTTGTGGATTTTATCTTCTATCCTTAATATTTTGCACTTCATACGATTAATAGACAATTACAAAATAGGATTTTTTCACTAACTAACTATGATATGACCAGTATATGTGTAATTACACAGGGTGTGGGTTTGAGTCCTTTCTGAGTGGAGTTTGCATGTTCTTCTTCCTCCAGGTCCTTTGGCTTCCTCCCACATTAACTGGCTAATTAAAGCTACTCAAAATGACCCTAATGTGTGTGTGCCCCATGATGGACTGGTGACCTGCCCGTGGTGTTTCCTGCCTTTCGCCCAATGATCAGATTCAACGTGACCCTCACTAGGATAAAACGGTGGCAAAACAGACAATGAATAAGTGACTAGAATAAAACAATCCATAGCATGCACAAATATTTTTCATTTTAGTTTCTGTTAGAGTAAATCAGCCAGTTTATTTTATTTATTTCATAGTGGAAATATTTTGTCATTGTTGGTGTGTGTTAGTGAAGACAAAACGATAGTTACACTGGTACCAGATTGTTGTAAAATACATTAGTAAGAAGGTATTAGCATTTAAAGTGTCCACCAATTTTGGCTATCAAAAATTTTTAATTATTGGACAGTAAGGTTTAAACAAGTGCTGAAGGATTTTTTAAGTGAACAGGATCGTGCTGAGAGGTGTCGTGGATAAAATGGGCGTCGGTACCGTAGCTGAGTTGTTTTAGGGAGGGAAGTTGAGATGGTGAAGAAGAAGCTTTAGAAATTTAAAACAGATTACAAATAGCCGTACAGATCATGGAGCAAAGTCACGTGTCGGAGAGAAAGAGCAAGTCTTTACTGTAGGTTTCTTAGATGTCCTGGTAGGAGTGTTTACAGGGTTTATAGACAAATGTATTGTAGGCACAATACAAGGGTGGTGCCCACTATCTGGGAATACAGGGTTTAATTCTCAGTATTACTACTGGCTAAAGTCCGGGGGTGGCCAAAACAGCCTAGCTTTTGGGAGGTGCACTTGTCAGTGCGCTCTCAGTGCTGGTCCCAAGCCCGGATAGGTAAAAAGGAGGACTGCATCAGGAAGGGCATCCAGTGTAAATACTGTGCCTGGTACCAGATCCACCGTGGCGACACCTAATTACAGGAGCAGCTGGAGGAAAAAGTTGTAATTGATAATCACATTTTAAAACATTGTCATGTGACTAACTACGTGCTTACTTACAAAGCCTTAAAATCCCCTTTTAATTATGAAATTCTAACACGGTTGAGGTTGTAGGCGTCATATTAACTCCACTCTTTATTTATATACGTTTCATTATGTTTTTATCAGATGATTAAGCTCTATTGAAGTAACACACTGGTCCAGTGGACGACTCGAACCACTTTAAATTACTAATATTATAAGCTAACGTGTGAATAACCACCATTGTAAATTGTTTAATGCTGCAAAAGTCCAATTAGTTTCATGTTTTCTTATCTGATTTACTAGATGAGTGTGTTTATTTAGGCAAACTAACACACGAGTTCCTTTCTTGCTTGTCCATAATCATGTTAATTCTGTCCTGTTCAAGCATTAACCACTAACGTAAACGACTCTACTGCCAGTGATAGCTCAGTGGTTAAGGTACTGGACTAGTAAACAGAAGGTTGCCGGTTCAAGCCCCGCCACCACCAAGTTGCCACTGTTGGGTCCCTGAGCAAGGCCCTTAACCTTCAATCGCTCATTGTGTAAGTCGCTTTGGATAAAAGCGTCTGCTAAATGCTGAAAATGTAAATGTACTGGGGCCGAATCAGTATCATCTCTTCATCGTAACTGCATACGAAGCCAAGCTTCAGCCGGTGTGTCCTGTTAGGAGAGTAGAACTCAGTTGTATGACATATATGATTTTAAACAAAAATAATGAAAAAAGGTGGAACTTTTAGATGGTATATTAAAGTAAACCATCATGGTGAGCTGGTGTTGTGTAATGGTAAGAGCTGCCTAAGTTATGGGGGTTCAAAACCCACTCTGGGCTCACAAATACAATACCGAAAGCGGATGGTGTTACATGAACCTAGACGCCATGAGGGCACAGATCTGTGCACGGATAAACAGAAGGATTGTGTCTGGTGTAAGATCTGATCCAGTAGCAAATCAATCCGATGCTTAATGGGAGCAACTGGAAGGATTCATTCATTTGTCAAGTATAAGATCATCATGACTTCCTTATGAGGGACAGTTTACTTATTTACTGGTTTATGCAAAATGCAGAACTTGTGCGGAAATGTGTAATCAAACCAGCAGAACTGTGTTGTTGCACTGATAAAGAGGACAATATGAAGTTTGATTCTGTCTTTCGCTGTACTAAAATGATTATACAGGTTTTCTTTTCTCACAAAAATAAATAATAATAACAAACCAAGCATTTACACGAACAGTACGTGTACAGTGTAGTTTCTAATAGTACATTAATCACACATTGGGCACATTTTGCTAGTGAATAACACCAGTACTCACAGACAGTGAACACTTTTAATGCTGCATTGTGTTCATCCTGGTACGAGAAACGCCTCATACCGACCAAAAAGCTATGAACAACCAGTAAGCATCACTTTTGTAAGTTTTGTACAGATGTGTAAATAGGATATCTTTCTAAAGCGATGTTACTTTTGTAAATTGTTTTTAAGAGTTTACATGAATTCCAAGCCTTTGTATATTTTTTGGAGCTGTGCCACACTTTTGAGTCGTGTATTTATTTTTTAGTAAACCTTGTGGATTCGTTTCCCCTGAAGCTGTATGGCAGCGTGATGAGCTGCTGAGTACGTGTGTGTACAGAGGACACCAATAAATGTGACTGCTTTAAACACTACAATGTTTACATGTATTCATTCTTTGTTGTCTTTAACATTCATAATTGCACATCCAGTTCAGACACACAGTGGATCTTTTCGGAGCTGATACTGGGTGGAAGTAAAACCTTAGACAGGAGGACAATCGACACTTCTTAACAATCACACCATGGCTGCGTCCGAAATCGCATACTTAAACAGTATGTACTAGATTCGAGGCGGTGCGCACTGCTCGGTCGGTAAATCAGTAAGCTCTTTCATTATGGACGCAACCTCTTACCAACGTCAAGCGATGCATGCCGTCATATTGCTACAGTTATACAGGGTACTTTTTGTGTACAGTTTAATGAATACTATGTGTTCGGACACACAACCCGCTCTCGTGTACTGCTTTCGCGTACTGTTCAGTATAGAAGTATGCGATTTTGGACGCGGCTTATGTTAATTAATGATTACAAAAAACAGGTACAAAAAACAAGAACGTGACAGTCCCATATTTCAATTAGGAAAGGGGGCAATTACTTTTTTACACCACCGTGTGGTGGAAAAAGTCAGATAAATGACAGCGTCGTCTAGTGTCACACAATCCGGCGGGTACAGAATTCAGTATGACAGGCGGGGCGGTCCGGGTCCTTTCTGTGCAGAGTTTGCATGTTCTCCCCGTGTCTGCGTGGGTTTCCTCCAGGAGCTCCGAGACACTGAATTGCCCTATAGGCGAATGGGTGTGTGTGTGTGTATGTGTGTCTGCCCTGCGATGGACTGATGGACTGGCGTCCTGTCCAGGGTCTTACTGTGTGCCCTGCGCCCATTGAAAAGCTGGGATATGCTCCAGCACTTATCCCAACCCTAATTTGATAAGCGGGTAAGAAAATGAATGAATGAAGGTCAGAACGTTTGCCCTCTTCATCACCTTCTAGCATAACTGCACTAGGCTTCACTGCTTTTACTGGATTGTCTGGGGAAAAGTAGCGGTTTTAGTGTTACTCAGTAGTTAGCTGGATCTTGTACATGATGCGGTTCAGATGCACTTGCACATATCTTGCTCATATCTGAAAAAGGAACAAACTTCGACCTTGATAAACCACTGCTGCATGACAGCATCATTACAAGCTCTACTAGTGTTCTATTTGGATTTTCTAAAAACATTCATAAAACAGTAAAAATGACAAACTAGTGGTTTGCTGAGAAATTTTTTACAATTTGCAGCGAATCTTGAGAGATCTTCGAAGCTTCGTTTCACCATCACTACATTTTCAAGTATTAAGGCTGCATTAACGTTCCTGAATGGACCTGGAATCGAATTGCTCAGCGTTCCATGAGCGAGAGGAACGCCTTGTCCGCGCATGCGCATAAGGGCACACATTGTTACTTGTATTGAGGAGGAACTGAGCGGTTTCATTAATGAACGACCTGAAAATCGGAACACAGCCAAAATAACTGAGAGAAACATCATCTACATTTACTTCTGTACACGGTAGGAACCGGATTTAATCAGTCATTCATTAAATGAATGCATGAGTAGGAACGGAACGCATAACGCCATGTTTATGTTAATGATCTCAGTATATATTGGAACTGTACTGAAACGAATGGGCTGAGTTCCAAATCACTGCCTGCTTGGAGTGAAGTGCACTTGAAGTAATAAAGATAGGGCAGAATATAAACAGTGCTCTCTGTTGTGTGGGAAAATAGGTTTGTTTCGAACTCTAAATACATGTCATACAGCAGATGTGTTTACATGTTCCCAGATTTTATTATATTAGGGCAGTTGTAGCCCAGCGGTTCCGTGTGGGTTTTCTTCCGGGTGCTCCGGTTTCCTCCCACAGTCCAAAAACATGCCACCAGGCTAATTGGAAACACCGAATTGTCCTATAGATACCTAGCCGCTAGATGCACAAACCAGTGCATTGTAGTGCCGGTCCCAAGCCCGGATGAATAGGGAGGGTCGTGTCAGGAAGGGCATCCGGCGTAAAAATTGTGCCAAATCAATAATGAGGATCACGATCCACCGACAGCCGACCCCGCAACCGAACGGGACAAAGGCCGAGGAAGAAGAAGAGTAGTAGCCCAGCGGTTAAGGTACTGAACTGGTAATCAGAAGGTCGCTGGTTCGAGCCCCACCACTGCCAGGTTGCTGCTGATGGATCCTTGAGCAGGACCCTTAACCCTCAATTGCTCAGACTCACAGTACTGTAAGTCGCTTTGGACAAAGGTGTCTTCTAAATGCCGAAAATGTAAATGTAATGTAAATATTAAAATGACCAAGTGCCAGTTCATCTCAAATAAAGAGAGCGAGACATAGGTTTGATCACTGTCTGAGCAGTTTGGCATGTTCTTTGTATGTCAACAAGGGTTTCCTCGGGATAATCCGGTTTCTTCTGAAAAATGTTTGTAGGTGGCTTGGTGACTCTAGATGCACAAAGCAGTGCATTGTAATGCCGGTCCCAAGCCCGGAAAAAATAGGGAGGGTCATGTCAGGAAGGGCATCCGGTGTAAAAACTGTGCTAAATCCCGCCGGCGACCCCTAACGGGAAGAAGCCGGGAATGCCGACCCCGTAATCGAAAAACGGGACAAAGGCTGAGGAACAAGAAGAAGAAGATGTAAGTGAACTCATGAGTTTGGGTTGCCCTGTGATAGTCTGGCGTCCTTTACAGGATGTATTGGAAGGACAGTAGTAGTCTAGTGGGTATAGCGTGGGCTATTGAACAGAAGGTTGTGGGTTTGAATCACTGTAACTCTAATCAGGTTGAACTCTTTAAGATAGGTAGATAGATACTTTATTTATCCAATGTGTATACACAAGATGCCACATAGGACACACCAGACTGACCCAAACACACCTGCTTAAAGGTGAGCAGGCCCCCACTTGCCCCCTCTGTAAATCATAAACTTCTATCAAACATATCCTCTACTCATGCCAACAAATGATCACCATCAGAACACAATTCTACAGTAGAAATAGCTACAAGGAAATCTTTCCCCCCCCCCCCACACAAAAAACTGCCTAAATTCTTGGAATCACTTGCAATCACAAACACCATCACTCTCTTAACCCACCACCTTGACGTTTACATAATCTATTAGTTAGCCATGATAATAGCCATTGCAGCTGACATGGCATTAAGAATTAAACCAAAAACAAACTTTATTTATCGTGGTCAGGGCCATGGCGTGTCCGGTTCCACTGGGAAACGCTGGGTGAAAGGCAGCCGTCTTTGGCCGTCTGCTTCTTCTGCTCCGACTTAGTCAAAAAGAGGTGGGCAGGCGAAATAGACCGTTGCAGCACCTGAGCGCCTTGACGCATCGCATACGTTTTTTAATATAAAGAAAATAACTCTGATAATCTGATCGTCATGACTGTAGCAGTGTTGAATATTGGACACTAAGCGTAAATAAACCATAAAGAAATAACTGTGCTTTTTTACGTTTTCTGTAGGCGACTGAGAGGCTGACAGAATTTCAAACATGCAGTTCTGATACAGAACCAGCAGCGGGCGCTACAGCTACCAAGAAGTGAGATTAAACGAAGGCTACAGCTAACCTAGCAGCATGGTACGCTGATCTAAATGTATTCTAGATTTCATATGATTCAAGTGCATATTCATTTCAGTCAGCTGTCATTTGCAGTCATAGACTACATGATCAGAGGTTTGTAGACACCAACCGTCACATCCAAAGCTCTTCTTATTGTGTCCGAAGGGCGACAGCGAGGTGGAGATGTTTGAAACCGATCCTGTAAGAACTCTGGGAGAAATCCTTGCTTACTGTCAGGTAGTATCATTTATCAGTGACTAACCAGCTTGGCTGACCATTTCCTCGCTAATATGCTGCCTGTTTGATTGTATTTCTTCTCTGTAGGTGATGTATGAAGCCATTCAGAAACTGGATGAGAAGTTTGAGATGCTGCATGCTCGAGTCATTCACGTTTCTACAGATCAGCCCAACATTGAGGAAGAGCCACCAAGTTTACAGGTAAGGGCAAGCTCAGGTAAAACCAAAACCTACCACCAACTCAAATGATGGAGTCAGGTTTGAGTAATGAAGAACATGCTCTTTCTCTCACTCTGAAAGATCTACACACCAGACAGTGCAGAGTTCTGCTTCCAAGACAACCACTCAGCTGATTTTCTCCATCACCAAACCCTACATCCCTACGTTTCTCCTCCTGTGGAGGATTCAAACATTCCCATTATTAGTAACACCTCAGAAAAACCCAAACACTCCCAACCAGATCCACAGATTCAGTCTCAACCCTCAGCTTTAACCGCCACCCAGCCTCGAACTGTAAGGGAGATGCTGCTACAGCAGCGCCACATCAGTCCAGATGATGATCTGATCTCATACACCGAACGCACGACCTCTAAATCTCCTCGAACTGTAAAGGAGATCCTTCAGCAGCGCAGGAAAAGGTCGGATACACCTCGCTCAAGACGCACCAAAATGCACACCGCAAACCCAGGTGAGCGTCTACAGGAAGGACGGGCACTAAGGGTTCCAAACACTTCATTAATCAATCCATGATTTCTATATCGGTTCATCATTAACATTCCTGGTTTGCACCATAAAATGTGCACACATTTCTTTTTCATGACACAGTAAAAACAAAGCATTCTGTATATTCTGTATTGTAATAAGAATTTATGGTATTTCACTCTGATAGTACATTTACTACACATTGTGCAGACCTGTTTATAACTGTGTATGACTTCTCTACATTTTAATTGAACCGTTTTTACTCAAATCTGTTTTCTTTGCTCCGCAGGTAGAAAGTTTGTGATCCCGAGCAGCGTTTTGACGAGGGCGAGTACGATTCTAAAGCCGACGGCGGCGGCCCGATTCCTCCTGCAAAGCCTCTTCTCCCAGCAGGAGCTTCTGCATGGAAGCATTAAAGGATACGTGGCCAAAGGACTGAAAAAACTCGACCCTGAGAAGATCAGCGCCATCCGAGGTGACTGACGCGGTCGTCTTTCAGTCTGAGAGCATAAAACAGCTTTATAGCTAGCAGTTAGCTAGAAAACTAGTTAGCTTGTTGATTGTGAGGCTCATGATCTTTCTGTTTAGATGAAAGTTTTCTAATTATATCTAAATCATTTTATCAGACTTTTGGATAATGACATCCAGCGCTCTATGACTACATAGGACTTTGGTTCTCGTTTGTTTCATGGAACTGGCTGTTGACCCCTGTAGCTGTGTTTCGATCACTTCTGGTGTGTTCTTGTACCACAGAGTGGGTGCAGAAGGCGTATCCGAAACTGGACTTCAGTGAGGAAGGGAAAGACTGGAAAGCCTGTACGACTGTTATGAATGAAGGAACCAGATACATCCGACTGAAGGACAGGAAACGAAAGGTACGAGGAGAAGTTAAAGCTGGACGTGTGTGATAACACGATGGACTTAGAAGTTTCTTCCCCCTTGTTACAGGTTCATGATGTTCTACAGAAAGAGTGCAGAGCAGAAGAGCAATGCGAGGCCAGAGAACAGAAGGTACCACAGCAAACACCTAAACCTGTATTCATCCAATAAAAAGGTTACGTCCGGCCACGGAGATCACAATAAATGACTGAAAGACAGTCCGTAAACAGCTACAGGGAGGTACACTTCAGTAGACGTCATCTGCATTATTGGTTGGTATGGATAATCCCCTCACAGACCAGCTGTGGCCGGAAGGTTAACGAACATTTCCATCTGGAATTGCTTTAAAAACATTATGGCTTTCTAATCAAATTACACAAAACAATAATTAGAGCTTTTAAGAGTAAGTTACAGTGTAAGCTTGTGTGGTGTAATGCTAACAGCAGCTCAACAGCAGTAGCGCATGTTTGTGAGATCTACTGGCTGGTCGTTAGCACCTGCACAGATTGGTGATTATGGGGATCGGTGGGTAACTCTCCATGTTCATACCGGAAGGCTTGTATTAGTTACAGCCCTTTTTGGTCAGGGGTGGATGTCTGCAGCAGTAGAGGTGAAATTCAATCAGGGAACTGGACTTGACTAGATGGGGAGGAATATTGGGGGGAAAGTTGCATAATTAAAATAAGGAATGGCATTCGGAGTGAACTGCAGCACATCATAAATGCAGTCCAATGATCCGCTGTGGCAATATAATCATTCATTCAGTCGGAGCACTCGGGTGGAGCAATGGTAAATTACACTAGCCCACTATCTAGAACTATTATTATAGATTACACTTTTTATTCGGCTGCTCCCATTTTTAGTACTTGCCACAGCTGATCATTCTGGTCCACATACCTTATTTTGTGCACTTACCCTCCAAGTTATCTGGCACTGGGATCGGCACACTGGCCAAGTGTACCTCCCAGTGGCTCGGCTGTTCGGCTACCAGATTATAAAACACTGAAACTGTAATTAAATGATCATTTGTATGTTGCGCCCTTATATATTTTTAAAAACGAACGTTTACTTTCCCACTTCACAGCGTAATGCAGCGGGAGAGAGGAATGTAGAAACCGCGTCGGTCCACTCCTTCAAACTCGAACCGACGGCCGAGATCGACGTGGAACTATCGGACAGCGACAGCGACGATCTACAGCAGCTGATGGCTCAGAAGACGCGACTCAAACTGGAGTCGGACAAAGAGGAAGAGTCCGAAAACGAAGACTCGTGTGAAGGTGGGTCCGAACTGCGTGGTGATGCTGAGCTGATGTCTGTCTCAAATCACAGCCGTTACACCAACCACCTTGTTCTTCTCCTCTTCAGTGTATCTGGGGAGCCCCGATCGGGAGGTGAAGGTGCCCCAGTATGCGATGCTTTTAGCTTTACAGCGCCAGACTCCCACGCTCGTCGCCCGCCATCTTATCAGGTTCCTTTTCCCCGAGGACTTGCTGGTGCAGAGCAACGTGTACGGTAACGGCAAGCATGGCATCCAGCCGCTGGACCACAATAAGATCTCAGCACTGAGGGGTGAGACATTTACACCTGATCCACATGCAGTATACATGCCATCACCACCCACACCCTGTCTGAATACTTCAAATACATCACATCATAATCAAAGCCCTTCGGGCAGCACGGTGGCTCGATGGGTAGCACTGCTGCCTCACAGCAAGAAGGTCCTGGGTTCGAGCCCCAAGTTGGGCGGTCCGGGTCCTTTCTGTGTGGAGTTTGCATGTTCTCCCCGTGTCTGCGTGGGTTTCCTTCCACAGTCCAAAGTCGTGCAAGTGAGGTGAATTGTCCATGACTGTGTTTAACATTACACAGTGAACTGATGAATCTTGTGTAACCAATAATTACCGTTTCTGCCATGAATGTAACCAAAGTGTAAAACATGACGTTCAAATCCTAATAAATAATCAAATATTTAATATATTTAATATTTGGCCTGACTCAAGTCGAAATTCCATTAAACCCCCTTCCTAATGCATCAGACCTGTGACGTCATTATCAGAACCTCTCAAAGTTGGAATGTGTATCTTGTGTTCAGTGGTTTCTTCTCTCGTGTCTCTTCTTTTGTTAACAGAGCACATGTGTGAGCGTTTCCCCGGGATGAGGCTGGACGAAGACGGACCCGGCTGGAGGGCGTGCGTGCTCGCCATCAACAGCGCGATCCGCAAGACCAGGCACGCTCGCAAGAAATGCCACACCCAAACACAGGAACTGGACACGTCGTCATGACTATGAGCGTCGCCGAAGGATCTGCTGTGTGGAGCGCTAGAGCAGAGTGAGCGAGCGAGCATAGCAGACGGACAGAATAATAGAAGCAGATTTAAAAAAAATAATATATACTGTTCAGGGTAATAACAACAAAAAAAGCCACGTCAGTCAGATTTGCTTTTTATGTTTTTGATTTGCATTTGTTGAATGTTTGAGGATTTGCACTTTTATTTGAATTGAATTCATTTTCATGTATTTTTGTTTGAACGTTTTCTTTGAGAGGCCTGATATCTGTAGGGAAAATTTTATTTATTTATTTATTTATAGAATCACAATAATACTCGGTTAGAAAAATGTCGATGCTTCACTTTATTCAAACTTCATTTGAAGAACCGATAAAAGAGAAACAAAACCTGCTGACCTCAATCATCTAACCTCATCCTGAATCGGGACGACAAACGACGTCTTCACTTCGGAAGGCTTCTCACAAGACATTGAATGACAAGCATGTCTGTGGGAATTTGTGCCCATTTAGTCCAAAATAGCATTTGTATGGCTAGACACTGTTGATCAAGAAAGCCTTAGCTGATGTTCCACTTCATCTCTGAGCAAAGGGCTCTGTTCAGGGCTCTAGAGTTTCTTTAAACCGGAGGTGCCCAATACCCAATCACGATCTACCAGTCGATCACACAGTGCACGCTGGTAGATTGAGCTTCATTCTAACAGATCCACGTGATTGAAATGCAGTTTAATACAGGTTAGAACAAACTGGTGCATGTGCCGCGTGGCTTTTCTCTGAAAACCTGCCGGTAGGTGTAGTTGATGCTCTAAATTGCCCCTGTATGTGTGCGTGAGATAAATGAGTGTGTGATGGTTTGACGCGCCCTGTCGCCGGGTGTATTTTTGTCTTGTGGTCAGTGTTTGTGACACTGGACCCATGCACGCGCCCTGTAATGATGAATATCAATACAGGAACTGAAGCGCATTTAAAAAAGCTTTAAAGCATTTTTGAAAAATTATGAGGCCATCCTTAAAAAGCTGATCCAGATAACCTGAAAATAGTAGATCTCAAGCCACAGTGTGGGCACCCCTGCTTTAAACCGAGCTTTTTTCCCCCCATGTCTTTATATAGCTGGCTTTGTGCACAGGGGCACAGTCATGCTAGAACAGGAAAGGGCCTTCCCTAAACTGTTGCTGCAAAGTTGGATTTTATTACATTTGTTAGCAATTGTTGTGGCTATAACACATGAATTCAACAATAATGGGTCCTAATACTTTTGTCCATATTGAGTGTGTGCTCCAATATTCACCGTCCCTGTTCAGGTGCCTTCAACCAGCCAGCAGAAGCCTCAATTACAGCAGTAATGAGGAATGCCTTTAGCCCTCCCTCCCTCGGACACAGCCAATCATGTCTGTGTAGGCGTCCAGTCGGCAAAGAGCAGAGCTGAGGTTTGAACTGGAGAACTCGCAGTGTCAGCAGTGGTGGGTCCAGCATGTTAAAGAGAGTGAAAATTGAGAAATGGGACAGTAGTAGCCGAGTGGGTGGAACTTTGGGCTATTAATCGAAAGGTTGAGAGTTCGAATCCCAGTTCAGTCATGCAGCCACTGTTGGGCCCTTGAGCAAGGTCCTTAACCCTCTCGGCGTACGCTGGTTGACACGGCGCTCTGACCCCAGCTTCCAAATGAGCTGGAATGAATATGCAAAGAAATAATGTCGTTGTACTGTACATGTGTTTATGTATATCACAAATAAAGGCGTTCTATATTCTATCTTCTATAACGATCTAGGATCTTAAGGGCTGTTAGCAGTGCAGAGTGAAAATCAAATAATGAAGCAGCATGAAGTTTTGAACCACGTAGAACGCGACTCATGTAAGAACGTGTTTGGTCAGAATGTGGAAGCTGTTTTTTTGTTTGCCCGAGACAGAACAATAAAGAACCTAAAACAAAACCTTGTGGGACTCCGTGTTGCACTTTTAGGCTCTGAAGAACCATTATTGATGCCAACAAATTGATAACACTGGACAAAAATTTTTTGCAAAAGTTCGGTTTCCTTGAATCTGTTTGGTGATTGTGACAGACCCATTCCAAATTTTGAGAAACATTTGATTAAGAGACGGGGCTAAACTGCTGTAGGCCAAAGAGACGGGACTAAACTGCTGTAGGCCGAACAGACGGGACTAAACTGCTATAGGCCGAAGAGACGGGACTAAACTGCTATAGGCCGAACAGACGGGACTAAACTGCTGTAGGCCGAACAGACGGGACTAAACTGCTATAGGCCGAACAGACGGGGCTAAACTGCTGTAGGCCGAAGAGACGGGGCTAAACTGCTGTAGGCCGAACAGACGGGACTAAACTGCTATAGGCCGAAGAGACGGGACTAAACTGCTGTAGGCCGAACAGACGGGACTAAACTGCTGTAGGCCGAAGAGACGGGACTAAACTGCTATAGGCCGAACAGACGGGACTAAACTGCTGTAGGCCGAACAGACGGGACTAAACTGCTGTAGGCCGAAGAGACGGGACTAAACTGCTGTAGGCCGAAGAGACGGGGCTAAACTGCTGTAGGCCGAACAGACGGGACTAAACTGCTATAGGCCGAAGAGACGGGACTAAACTGCTGTAGGCCGAACAGACGGGACTAAACTGCTGTAGGCCGAAGAGACGGGACTAAACTGCTATAGGCCGAACAGACGGGGCTAAACTGCTGTAGGCCGAACAGACGGGACTAAACTGCTGTAGGCCGAAGAGACGGGACTAAACTGCTGTAGGCCGAAGAGACGGGACTAAACTGCTGTAGGCCGAAGAGACGGGACTAAACTGCTGTAGGCCGAACAGACGGGACTAAACTGCTGTAGGCCGAAGAGACGGGACTAAACTGCTGTAGGCCGAACAGACGGGACTAAACTGCTGTAGGCCGAACAGACGGGGCTAAACTGCTATAGGCCGAAGAGACGGGACTAAACTGCTATAGGCCGAAGAGACGGGACTAAACTGCTGTAGGCCGAACAGACGGGACTAAACTGCTGTAGGCCGAACAGACGGGACTAAACTGCTGTAGGTTGAAGAGACGGGACTAAACTGCTGTAGGTAACATTTGTGCTGAACAGTAAGTGAATGGTACTGAAATAACTGGTTTTGATTAAAAGAAAGTACAGAAAGCAGAAGTGAACGATCCAAAGAGAGCTTTTACTGGAACCAAACCAACTCCATTACATTAAACCACTTCTCAGCTTTTACATTCGATTTCAGCTCACAGTACTAATAGCACCTTTAATCAGACAGAACACATGATTAGCTCGACTAGATTACCTCTGGAAATAAAAACTAGCCAATGTAGTGATTTAAAATCAAGCAAATAATCAAAGTTTGAAGGCAGTGGCTGTTCTTGGAGTCTCATAATCCTTCAGGACCGGAAAAAAAAAAAGGCAACGATGAACCGAAAGTCTACTTCTGATGTCCGGAACAGGTCCGAATTGATCGTTCACTACTGACTGAAACCGTGTTTATCCTCCAGGTGCTTGAACATGTTGGTGGTGTTTCCTCCGTGGCTAGAGACTTTTTGGAAGCACATTTTGCAGATGGGACGGCCGTCCACGTTAACGATGCCGTCCGGACCCTTCAGGTATCCGAAATATTCCCAGACTGAGGAGCGAACGTTTTTAGACGGAGGGTGAAGTTCGCTGGCCTGACCTCCAGCCTCGAGTCCCAACTTTGACGCTCTGTTTGCGTTCTGGAACAGAAAAGAAAAGAAAAGCATCATTTTCTACACACAATAAGTCTGAAAAACATTAAATCCAGTTTAATCTAAGTACTGAAGCTGAACACGTGCTTCCCTTCATGGCTACCAACAGCATGATGATGCACCATGTCACCATGAGTTCGAGTTCACTGCACTTCAATTGTCTCTCCAGTCACCCGATCAAGCAAAATATCGAAGTCTTGGAGAATCAATGCCACACCTACCATATAGATAAACTTTGTGGGTATACAATTACTGACTGTAGCTCATCTGCTGATTTGTACATTTTGTTACCATGCATTTAGGGACCTTGCACACGGCACTATTCTAATCACCGCACTGACACTTGGCACAGTGTGTGTTATTCTGGTATGAGTGTAGCAGGTGCAGCAGTGTTGTTGGGAATGCATTTTCTCCCCCTTTAGCGCGTCCAATTGCCCAATTTGCGTCACGCCTCCTCTCTGCCGACCCCTGCCCTGACCGAGGAGATCGAAGCTAACCCACATCCCCTCCGACACCTGAGCAGCAAGCCGTATGTTATCCTGCCACCCACACATCGACGAGTGTTGCGCCACCTGGCGTTGTGTGCGGAGAGACACACCCTAAGAGCACTCCTCCCTCATCTCCGTGTAGGCGCCTCTAATCAGCCAGCAGAGGTCGTAACTGCACCGTTCTGACAGAGAGAGACCCACTTCCGACCAATCGTTGTTCATATATCTTGCTCAGCCTCGGTCGGTAAGGCAGAGCTGGATTCGATACGACGCGTTCGAGATCCAGCTCCGGTTGCAGCGCGTGTTTTTACCGCTGCGTCACCTGAGCGGCGGTTGTTGTTGGGATTTTCAACCTCTATTAGAAACGTATATCCTGTCTGTGCTGGTTGTATGTGGACAAGACATGATGTGTTTATCTGCCAAGCTGCTGGTTTTACATTCATGTCTATGTGACACAGGTGTGTTGAAATCCCAACAACACTGCTGCACCCGCTGCACAGCATTCTGACCGATCTACGGAACATTGAAAGATGAAGCGAAAGCCGGCCGTACCTTCATCTCTTCGTACACGGTGAAATGGCAGAAATGAAGGTGCCGCAGCATTTTCCTCCCGTCCTGACTCGACACCTTTTTGCCACAGATCTTGCAGACGGGACACGCGTCCTCCTCTATAACCCCGTCTGCATTTTTCGGGACTCCGAAATGTTCCCATATGGGGGAGAGAGGCTGTTTAGGGGGAGGAAAGAGCTCCGGAAGATTGTCCGCGTTCACCGCCTTCGGCCTCCGGTCTGGGATCTGATAACGGAATCGAGAAGTTGAAGAAATGAGTGGGTGTGTCCGAACATAACGTTCACATGTTCATTTACATTACGATCTAATCCACACGTTTGTACAACCATGCTTAGATTCCTGGGTTTCCATATGAACACATTCTCACATTTTTATGGACAATTCTAAAAGCTAAAATGTAAAAGTAATAAAAAGTTAATTTTGGGTAGCAAATAATTGAAAACAAATAGAAATTGAGAAGCAAGGATGTTTAAAGTCACAATATTACCAAGATATTTTAATATTAATGTGAACATGTTATTTACATCATTCATTCATTCATTCATTCCATTTTCATCAACCACTTTATCCTGGTCAGGGCTGTGGAAGGTCCGGTTCCACCAGTAAACACTGGGCACAAGGCAGGAATACCCTAGACAGGGTGCCAACCCATCCTGAGACAACGGGCAATCATGTCTGTGTAGATACCAGGCCAGCTGATAGCACTGCTGAGATTTGAACCCCCAGCCCTTCTGAAGTGTGAGGTCAGGCACTGACGTTATTAGACAAGACTCACCATCAGCGTTCCAGTTCATCCTGAAAAGCTTGTTTATACAGAGCTGGCTTCATGTGGAGATGGGAGTGCATTGTTCTTTACACAGGGTTCCTATCTCAGCAGGTGCTATCGGCCAGCCGGGCGCCTAGACAGTCTAAGTCTGGCAGAAGCCCCTGTTCCAAGGTGAATTACTACCTTGTGGTTGGTGATTCTGAGGAAACCATATCCACTGCAACCCTGACCAGGATAAAACGGTGGTAAAAATGGCAAATTATTGATGCTTTTATAAATTTGTTAGAAATCAATAATTAGAAGGGGTGTCCACATACTTTTGGCTGTGACAGGATTGTAAATCATCTTCAGTACTGAGCCTAATATCGTGACGTACCACCGATAATCGGTGTGTCCCTCCCTCGGTATGAACGGAAGGCGAAGCGATAAATACCTTGAGATCCTCGTACATGCTCCTGTGATGATCTTTCAGATGGGCGGTCATGTTCGCCGTGACTTTTCCTTTATTAGACACCTTACAGAGGCAGATCTTGCAGATGGGGCAGCCGGTGCAGTCCGCAGGACCCTCGGTGTCCCTCAGATACCCGAAATACTTCCAAACGTCCGACCTCACCCTGTGCTCCGGGGGGTACAGCTCGGGCAGCTCGGTAGCTCCTCTGATAGTGAACGGATTCACTTCCCTCTAAATAATGAGAATATAAACATGATGCTTGCTTTAATTTACACTAACCGCTTTATACTGGTCAGGGTCAAAGTGTGGTCTGTTAACCTACACTTACTAGCAGAGTTTCATACATAAAATAAGTAGCTAAAATTACAGAAGCATTCAGTCCCTTCTGAGTTTAATACTTACGTAGTTATCAGGCGCTCGGGTGACACAGCGGTAAATCACGTTAGCCCACTACTGCTGGGATCCAGGGTTGGAATCCGGAGCAGTGCTATCGACCAATCGGGCTTCTACATACAGACATTATTGGCCGTGTCTGAGGGGAGGGATGACTGAGGCCCCGTGATGGATCGGTGTCCTGTCTGGGGTGTGTTACTACATTGCACCAAGTGATTATGGAAAAACTAGACCCCCAGTGACCCTGACCAGGATAAAGCGGTGGTAAAACATGGACGAAATATAGTAATCACTTTCCAGAAAGTGGATGCAACTAGGGATGTCCCGATCCGATCTCAAAGATCGGAATCGTGCCCGACCGAGGCATTTTTTAACTGATCGGTATCGGTTTTACGTCAGCGGTCAAGCAGGTGTCGTAAACGGAGAGTGTGAGTCAAGAATCACTCCGGTTTACAAAACAATAACTTTTAATCCGTGTTCTAGTGTTACTACTACAACGCTGCACTAAGTTTGTTTAGTTTTATTTTGTAAAAATATAAGAACATTAAGCAATAGCTTGGATGCAGCATTTTTTCCTACAGCACTGCAGAGCTATTCAGTTGTTAAACATGTACACTGGATTCATCTGAATAACTGTAATGTACTTGAAGTGTGCACCGTGTGAACAGTATTATCTAGTTCTTATCTAGACAATATCTAGAAAACACAAGTATCGGTTTGAGACTCGGTATCGGAAGACACTCGAAATTAACGATCGGGATCGGGAACAAAAAAACGTGATCGGGACATCCCTAGATGCAACTGATAAGTGTGTCCACATTTCACATTCCCATCATTGTTAGCAAGGGTAAATATTCCACCTGGACGTCGGTGTAGACCTGGTTATGGTTCTCCTTCAGGTGCTGCATCATGTTTGCCGTCGTCTCTCCTTTAGAAATCAGTTTTCGGAGGCAGAGTTTACACATGGGGGCGCCGTCCTCCTCCAGGACCCCTGCTTCTGTTTTCCGATATCCGAAATATTCCCATAGTTTGGGGTTGTGCTGACCGCTGGGGGGGTGGAGATCGGTGGGCAGGAAAGCGTCTTCAAACGTCTGACTGGTGACTGCACACTGAGAGAGAGGAGAGAGAGGAGAGTGGACGAGAATGAGAGAGGAATAGAGAGAGAGTCGGACTCTCCCAAAAAAGGATGCAGAATTTGGCATAACACCAGCATTACTGGTACTGGTAAAACTAGGCACAACACATGCTTTCTCTACATGGATAAGGGTTGGGAGGGGCCGCTCAGGTGGCGCAGCGGTAATGTACGCTAGCACGTATCGGATCTCAGCTCTGCCTTCCGACTGGGCCGGGCGGCTGCATGAACAACGATCGGCTCTCGTTCAGGGTTAGAGGGTAAAAAGTCGGATCATAGGTCCTCATGACTGGTGCGACTGCGGCCCCTGCTGGCCGACCGATGGCGCCTGCACAGGGCTGAGGAATAATGCTGATGGGGGTGTGGCCCTCCGTACACAGTGGCCGTCGGTGTATGAGCTCGACTCGTGCAGGTGAAAAATGCAGTCTGTACTGACTACGTGCCGGAGGGGGTACGTCCTCAATCAGCGGTGAAGGGTCGGATCAGTATAGAGGACGCATTCAGGGTAATCGGACACGACTAGATTAGGGGAGAAAATTATATAAAAAAAAAAAAAGGATAAGGGTTAGGGCCTCTGTTCAGGGGCCCAAGAGAGGCAACTTCACGCCATGACCACTGGTTCAGTAGCTTAACTGCTGAGCCAACACTGTTCATAAATATCATGAACGACGACATTAATTAACCTTTTTAATCGACAGGAAATAATTTTTGTTAGTAACCGACATCCTTCAGTCAGAAGGAGGGCGTGTACGTACCCGGACCTCGTCGTAGACGTGCCGGTGGTAATCTTTCAGGTGTTTGAACATGTTGGTGGTGCAGCGCCGCTTGGAGGCCACTTTCTGTTGGCACAGTTTGCAAATGGGAAAATCGTCACACACCACCGAACCTCCCGCGTCCTTCAGGTAGCCGAAATACTGCCACACCGCAGACGTGACGTTCTGCGTCGGTGGATGGAGTTCGGGAGGTTCGATGCCCCACTCGGTTCTCAGCGTGGCGATCGCTTCCTACAGGAAATAGAACCGTCAGCTCATTTTTAAATCCCGTTTTTCCGGGATCTTTCACAGCCACGGTGAGAAGAAGAAGCTTCTCGGACCCACAGCACGTCAAACCGCTCACCTGGACTTCGTTAAAGACCAGCTGGTGTTTTTTACGCAGGTGCTTGAGCATGTTGGTGGTGGGCGTCCCTCCGGTTGGGGATTTGATGAGTTTCCGCAGGCAGATCTTACAGATCGGGGCGCCGTCGTCTAGAAGTTCCCCGTCTGGACCGTTAGGATATCCGAAATGATCCCACAACTTGATTTCGCCCTGACCGGGCGGTGGCTGCAGCTCCATCGGTCTGTAGATGGATTTTTTCGCAATAGCCGGCTGTAGTAATAATAAAAAAAAACAAATAAAAAAAACAGATTTTAATATCAGCCAAAAAATCCTTGTTTTAGCTTGAGAGACCTCGTTTACCTTGACCTCTTTGTACACGTCCAGGTGGTACGCTCTGAGGTGCATCATCATGTAGGTGGTGCTTCCTCCCTTAGCGATCACTTTCTGCTGGCAGAGCTTGCACACGGGGTAGCCGTCGGACACCAGATTCCCATCTGGATCTTTCGGGTATCCGAAATACTTCCACACGGGAGACAGGCCGTCCGACGTCGGAAGATGAAGCTCCAGGGGTTCGATTTCATTTTCTGCTCTTGGAGGAATGAAGGACGCCTGAGACAAGATTCAAAAGATGAATATAAACCCAGAAACCGAGGCGCCAAGGGCAGGTGAAAAGAAGCGGTCGGCTACTAGAGACGGCGTCTCACAGCGTACAGAGCGTCATGCACTGCTATTCGTGAATCAACTGCACATGACCGGCCAGCAGAGGCCCGCAATCGCCGCAGCGATGAGGAGCACGTCCGGGCGCGCCAGCCTCGGACAATCGTGACGATTCAAATACTCGAAGTTCAAATAAAAAAGTAAATATAATTAATTATTCCAACTAATCAAAGAGAAAATCAAACAGAACATAATTTAAACACATACACTCACTGTCCATTTTATCAGCTCCACTTACCATATAGGAGCACTTTGTAGTTCTACAATTACTGACTGTAGTCCATCTGTTTCTCTACATGCTTTGTTACCCCCTTTCATGCTGTTCTTCAATGGTCAGGACCCCCACAGGACCACCACAGAGCAGGTATTATTTAGGTGGTGGATCGTTCTCAGCACTGCACTGACACTGACACTGACATGGTGGTGGTGTGTTAGTGTGTGTTGTGCTGGTATGAGTGGATAAACACCTCACTGTCACTGCTGGACTGAGAATAGTCCACCGACCAAAAACATCCAGCCAACAGCGCCCCGTGGGCAGCGTCCTGTGCCCACTGATGAAGGTCTAGAAGATGACCGACTCAAACAGCAGCAATAGATGAGCGATCGTCTCTGACTTTACATCTACAAGGTGGATCGACTAGGTAGGAGTGTCTGACAGAGTGGACAGTGAGTGGACACGGTGTTTAAAAACTCCAGCAGCGCTGCTGTGTCTGATCCACTCATACCAGCACAACACACACTAACACACCACCACCATGTCGGTGTCAGTGCAGTGCTGAGAATCATCCACCACCTAAATAATACCTGCTCTGTGGTATTGTAGAACTACAAAGTGCTTCTATATGGTGAGTGGAGATAAAATGGACAGTGAGTGTAGAAACAAGGAGGTGTTTATATTGTAACTCACCTTGATTTCGTTGTACGTGGTGCGGTGGTAATCTCTGAGGTGGGTGAACATGTTGGTGGTGTTTCCTCCCTTCGCAGAGACTTTCTTCTGGCAGAGCTTGCAGATGGGGAAGCCGTCGGACATCACCAGCCCGGCGCCGTCCCTCGGGTAGCCGAAAAACTTCCACACGGCCGACTTGACCTTGTGCGTCGGTGGAAAGAGGTTCGACGTGTCGGCGTCGAGCTCCAGGACGAAGGACCCGAGCACCTCCTACAAGAAAGTAGAAGACGGTCAGACCTCAAATTATAATCAGCACAAGGTTCTGAAAAGGAATTTAATCTGGAGGTTTTACCTCGGGTTCGGTGTAGGCGGTGCGGTGGTTCTCCTTGAGGTGCTGCTTCATGTTTCTGGTCGTCTCCCCCCGTGACACAAGCTTCCGAAGACAGAGTCGACAAAAGGGCGCTCCGTCCTCCTCAAGAACCCCGTCTGCGTTTCTATGATACCCGAAATGCTCCCAGAGCGCGGCGTCGTGCTGACCGCTGGGTGGGTGGAGGTCGCCGGCCAAGCGGCCGAATCTCTCGCTGGTCACGGCAGACTGAGAGAAATCGTTCGATTAGTAGGATTAACCCCCCCCCCCCCCCCCGAGTACAAACGGTACAAACGAATTCACGAGAGCGACATCCGAGTGTACGTACTCTGATCTGGACGTAGTCGCTCCGATGGCTGTCTTTGAGGTGTTTGAACATGTTGGTGGTGTTTCCTCCTTTAGACGGCACTTTCTGCCGGCAGATCTTACAGACGGGGAAGCCGTCGCACACCACCGTCCCCTCCGCGTCCTTCAGGTAGCCGAAATAGTCCCACACTTGGGAGGTGACGTTTTGCGTGGGCGGGAAAAGGTCCAGGGTTTCGCCGCGCCACTCGGGTCTCCACGCGCCGATGGCCTCCTGCAACACCCGCAACAGATCGAAACAGATCATGAGGAAGCCGGGTAAGACGAGGGCACCTGTCCGAAGATACTTAGATTTAAATAAATAAATTACTAGTTAACTTCCGGTAAGTACATTCACTGGCCACTTTATTAGGAACACATAAAGCCATCGGACACTTTTTTTTTTTTTTGGTTTGTTTGCATTTATTGCCATTCCAACTAGGGTTGGGCGATATTGCCGATTTTCATACCGTCTTCAGGAAATACCGCGGTATACGGTATTACCGGGGGCGTCGCGGACAAACTTTACAGTGTACACACTTGAGTGTAATTACAATATTTCAATGTTTTATTATAAAAAGATTTAACAATCTGAACGTCAAACATTGCTTATCTTATCTGATCTATAATAAATACGCATAAGTATAAATGCACGTGTATCAATTACACTTTAACACAAACATTAACACGTAACATTTTGGCATTGTAATCTCTCTCTGCCCACACAAAACAGAATAATAGCAGCTACACACTTCAATATATTTCAAAAGTTAACTGCTTACTTTATAGTTACAGATATTTCTTAAAAGTGTATGAACGTGTACGATTAGTTCTGCCTGTAATCCAGAATTAAGTTCTATACCGTAACAAAAAATATGAATGTAAATGTTCATGCTGCGATGACGGTGATGTAAAATAATGTTAAAATAATTCAAAGTCCAAACATTTGAGTGGTTAACGAGAACGCTACTTTACATGTCACACAAGCTCAGTGCAAAACACGAGCACGGAAACGGTACAAATCCGATCTATTCCCTACACACTCGCTCCCTACGCCCTATAGTGCGCTTCACTTTCTTAAAGGGCCAGACTATATATTTTATAATTCACATTACACGACAGGTGAGACGTTCTTTTTTCTTAATATAGCGCTTTTATTTCGGAAAAAATAGTTCTTACATAGGCAGGAAAATCTATGGCAGACACAAGAGTCAGAACAGCGGATTGGGCGTAACGTTATTATTACTGTTTGCTCCTTTTTCTCAACACTTGTGCTCGATTTACACTGAAGATATATTTAGTAAATAAGTACACGTCCGCGCATGCACGCGCTCGTGTTCATTTCCGGTTGAACTGATAAAAAATGTTGATTTTGAAAAATTAAAAGACGAGCCGTTTTGCAGTTTCTGCTTGTTAGCTCACAGCTAACGCTAGCCAGTGTGGCGCGCATGTCCTAAAGTCTCAGTTTTCAAGGTAAACCTGAAGCAGAAATTTGGCGCTTCACATTTAAAAAATACCGTCACCATTTTTGAATACCGTCACCATTTTAAAATGTAATATACCGTAATACCGTCATACCGCCCAACCCTAATTCCAACTCAATTAGGCTATGTACATGGCATTAGAGGTGGGTTCAAAATCAAGTTTAAGCTAAGTAAAAGTTAATGTACTATATTTGGCTTTTAATCTTTACGTAATTCAACAAATTCAGGATTTTTGGTGGGTTATTGCGTTCGAAGGTCTTTCATATTTGTGTCTCTGTAAAATATTTTTCTAGTATCTTCGATGGCTTGGCATTCTGTCAGGATGTTTTATCGACAATTGTGATCCACAGTACTGGCAGTTTGGCGCATCTTCCCCCAAGAGAAGGCGTCTGTGTGTCAGGGCTGAATGTCCTATACGGCATCTCGTTAACACCGTTTGGTCGTGTCTTTTTACTGGATACTGGATAGAGGTCCTGTCGAGTCGTGGCTTGATTTCGTACAGTTTGTTAGCTTTGTTACGATTCCATTCCTCCTACCGTGTGTTTTTACTAAGTAATTTGACTGTGTAGAGGGCATCGGTGGGTGGGACACGGTGGGTTTGCCAGGTCGTCTGCTTTTTCGTTGCCTGTGATATTGCAGTGGCTGGGGATCCAACAGTACGTGACGTGGACTCCGCGTTTTCTATGTTCTTTCTCTGTAGCTAAGAGCTCTAAGATAACTGGGTGATCCGTTTGGAGGGATAGCAGCGCTTGTAAACACGATTTGGAGTCTGAACATATTAAGAACAACTTGTGCGGGCTTATCTGAATGTAATTCATGGCCAGGAGGACGGCGTGGGCTTCTGCTGTGAAGATAGAGCTGTACTGGGGGAGGCGTATGCTGTGCTCATCGGACACTGGTCGAGATCTTCAGCTCATGTCCACATCAAACATCAAAATGTGGAGCGTGGCTGTATTGTGGAATGGCTGTAGGGGCCGGATCGGCTGGCTAGAGCGGAGCTGCCGACCAGGCCGGGTGTCCACACATGCACAATTGGTCGTGTTTAAGAGAGGAGAACGTCGGATGGGGTCTCCTGCCCCTGAAATCTCTATGACCGGTCTTGGGAACCTGTGTGTGTAGGGGGTGGAGAGTCACACGGAGCTTAGCGCGTCTCTCCGTATGTCCGACAGATTAAACGCGTGTCGGAGGCGGCGTGTGGTGATCCGGGTTGTGTGAAAGGCAGCGGATTCACAACCGGGAATCGGAAATGACTAGATTGGGAGATAAGGGGGGGGGGGGGGGGGGGATGGCTTGGTAAAAACATCTGGTGAGCGGCAGACCAGCTGTACGAGTGGTCCTGCCGAAGTGGCCCACAATCAGGTTTAAAGATCTTTACCTGGACCTGATCGTAGACGGACTGGTGGTTTCTTCTCAGGTGTCTCAGCATGTTGGTGGTGAGGTTTCCACCCTTGGGGGTCGGAGCGAGTTTCTGAAGGCAGATTTTACAAACCGGCGCACCGTCATCCTCGAGCTCTCCGTCTGTGTTTTTAGGATACCCGAAGTGTTCCCATAACCTGACGTCGATCTGACGGCCGCTGGGAGGGGAGAGCTCGAACGGCTGGTACACTCTCCGTTCGACCGCCGGCTGGAAGAAACACATCCAGGTTAACATACGTGAAGATGCATGAGCATAGCTGTAAAAATGAAACCCTGCCTGACCGTCCCTCCCTTAAACACGGCCAGATGTGGATGCCTGGCCAGGCGCCCACTCTGTCAATTCTAACATAAGAAACTACAGACGGGGCACTTAATTTAAGGGTGGGTCGTCGATTTAACAGTGGTAGCCCACCACTGAGACCCGGGTTTGAGACAGGGTATCGCCTCAGTGCTGCCTCAACAGTGACACCTGCTGTCTGGTAAAAAGAAGACCTGGATTCTGGGGGTGTGTGCTAGTCTGCGCTTCTCTTTGGCCAGCACCTGAACCCATTCCTTCCAACGCCCTCCATCCAGCCCGTATCACATTATTCCTGTAGGACCACCTTAAAAAGCAGCTTGTTTGTTTACATTTATATATCTTTAACAGACAGTGCTCGAACCCCTGGCCGTGAGCTTGTTGGACACCCTGTTCCAAACCCGTCCACACTTCTGGAGGATTCAGAGAAGGCCTGGCTGGCAGTTAACATTCCAATTCATCCCAGACGAGTTCACACATAACGTCCTTATGGACCTCGCTTTATTAAAAGGGCACACAGACATACTGGAACAGGAAAGGACCTTCCCCACACTGTTTCCACAAAGTGAGAACCATATCATTTGTTTAATATTATTGATTTTCTACTCTTATTAACAATGGGTGTCACCCAAACTCTTGAACTCGTTGTGTCCACGTACTTTTGGCCTTCTACTGTAATAAACGTATAAAAAAATATGCTGATGGTTTTTAACGTTTGTTTGTTTGGGTTTATTGCCATATTAGCAACACATTGGCTATTTTATGGCATAGACATTTATCAGATCTTACTATTAGAATTTAGTAGAACATGAAAATAAATTGTAGAAAATAATAGTAGTTAAGAATTTTAGATGGAGAAATCTTCTCGAACAGTTCTTTTATGTTCACAACCCTGTAAAAAACGTCTCTGGTGGCTGAAACTGTAGGACCTCCTAATAAAATATGTTTTGGTTTTTAACGAGAAGCATGAGAACCGTACTAATTCACATCACGCTAAGAACCTGAACCTTGATCTGTTGGTAGACGTTCAGATGATTGGCTTTGAGGTGCTGGAACATGTTCGCCGTGTCTCCGTCTTTCATCTCCACTCTTTGCCGACAGATTTTGCAGACGGGGAATCCGTCGTAAACCACCGAACCTCCCTCGTCCTTCGTGAAGCCGAAGTATCCCCAGACTGGATATACGGTGTTCTGTGTCGGTGGGAAGAGTTCTGGAGAGTCCACGTGGTGTTCGGATCGCGAGGAGTTTAGGGCCACCTGAGACGAGACCAATGATTGTTTACTTCATAGAAAAGCAAACAATATAATCAGCTTTAGAAAACACCTGACGGTCCTTCTAAGGAACGTTAAGGAACACGGTGATGGAGAAGATGTGGACGTGCCGAACTGGCTGGGTTGTCTCGGCCATCCACCTCCCCTGGGACATTAGCCAATCGTTTCAATAGCGGCCAATAGCATCGCTGAGCGAGTTCAAGTCGTCGCAGAGCTACCGACCTTGCCGGGCACCCACGCAAACACAAAAGGCCCATGTTTAAGAGAGGGAAGGTCAGACAGAATGTCTTCCTGCTGGCTATGTGATGCGTGATCTTCTGGACTGGTCCAGGCACCTGTTTAAGTCAGGCTTTGGGGGGGGGGTAAGTTACATGAAGCTTAGCGTGACTCTCCATACACAATACACTGGCAGGTGATAAGTGGCCACAGATGGGACGCCGTGGAGGCGACACACGTGTGATCCGGCTCTCTTTGATCAGTTTGGGGGTTGTGTGCGCAGCAGCAGATTCACAATCGGGAATCGGAAATGACTAAATTAGAAGATAAATGGAGGAAAAGCCAGAGAAACAACTTTCTGCTCGGCGTGTTCATGTTCTACGTCACTTAATGAAGGCGCTAACGACCTGTCCACCAGACGTCCAGATGAGGAAAACGCACTTAAATCTTACGAGCAATTCGGCGTGGACGGCTTCGTGATTCTCCAGAAGATGTTTCATCATGCCGGCTGTGGTGTCGCCACTGGACGTCACAGGCTGGCCGCAGATCTTACAGGTCGGGTTGCCGTCGTCCATCAGGACCTCGTCTGGACTTACGGGGTATCCGAAATAATCCCAGACGTTGGAGTCCTGACCTGATGGTGCGTGGAGCGTCGGAGATGCGACGAGATCTGGAAGGAATTCTTCTGGGCCGGTCGGCTGGTGAGAAATAGAACAGCAGGGACAAGCTCAACGGTGTAACGGTCATGCAGCAAAGCTCAATGGTCACCAACACCCCCCTCTCCCAAAATATGAACGTTTTATAACCATCTCTACTAAACCCACTAAACTTCACTAGAACAAAGACATGAAATCTCTCTACACAGATGCATTATACATAGTGCTGGACAATAATTCTATAACGATATATATCGCGATAGAAAATGTTTCAATAACGGTGATATGATTTTTAAACAAATTCGATCGATATGCATTACGTCAGTGCGCTTTGCCCGTGTTACTTTTTTGCGGAAGCATTTCTGCTCGCAGGTTCCCACAAGGACGCAATTCAACAGCGCACCTCAAGCGAGTAGTTCTCCATCAAAACAGTGCAGTTACACACTCAACATAAATGTCAACCACCAACACAATTACAGAAGAAGTACTACTACTGAGTACTAATACTACTGAGTACTAATACTACTGAGTACTAATACCAGTTATTAATATTACTTCTTATTAGTTGTGGCGCGCTACGAATAAAGGCACCAACGGGATATTCGCGTTCCAGTGTTGCCAGATTGGGCGGTTTTCCTCCTAATTGGGCGTTTTTGTTTTTTTTCTCCAAAAACAATTTAATAGCATTTAAATAACACTTCTATTGAAAAGAGAATATGCAGTTTTAAGAAGCACCAGCATTGTATAAGGCTATTAAAAATAAAGTCAATTTTCAATGCTGATTTGGCTTAATAGTGTTGGTCAGAATGTGTCATATTGTTGAAAGAAAATTAAAATTAGTTTTCCATGCATTCACACTGGCATGTTCTGGGGTTCAGATGAGTCTCATCAGTACACACAAGTTTGCAATCAAATGATGAAGTATTGCAAAGGAATATCTTTGAAATTCTGTTAAGGTTATAGGCTATATTTTAGTTTTTCACAGGGAAAATGAGAAAAAATAAAAAGCTTATGATGTTAGGCTTGATGTAATTCTACATGGCACTCACTGCCTGTATAGGTAAATGAGTGAGTGACCAAAACACTACTAGATCCACAGCTACTAGCCACATACAAAAAATAACAGTTTTTTAGACAGTTTCTGTGCCACCCCCTGTGAGCAGTGGTCTCAGTCTGGCCACCACTATGAAAACTGTCTGGCTCCGCCACTGTTCACAGTTGAAAAAGAAGCAGACGAAATATCTGATAAGAGATGAAGGACTAATTCAGTGTTCAGCTTGTATTTCTTGCCAGAAACCAGAAAGAGGTTTGCAGGTACCGCCATCCAATTTTGGTGTTTTTGGAAGTTTTTCTGACATTTGTGTTATTCATATCGATATCGGAATTATATCGTATCGACCGAAATTAGGAGTTATATCGTGAAACTTTTGTCTTCCGCTTCTGAGAGAAACCAGATCGCATCCGAGGAGAGCACGTCGCTGCACGCGCCTCTTCCGACACGCGTACAGCCCTCCTCTTCTCGCCCCTGCATTCTGCACAGGCGTCTCTTCCGACAATCAGGGTCCTTACACAGCGTATGAAGATCCCACCCACCCACGCATAGTCCGGCCCACACCCTGCAGATACTGTGGCCAATTAGTATCTGCTGCAGGCACTGCCGATCATGCCCGCTAGATGGCGACACCGAGTCTCGAAACTCGTCGCTGTTGTGCATCCCGCTGGGCGCCTTAATTCTGAATATCGGACTGAATAACGAAGTGAAGGCAATCCCAGCATTCAGTGCGACATGACTTTTCTCACAAAAAAAAAAAAGACAAATATGGCGACTGAACGCGGAGCAACCAACTGAGTTCTTCTCAAATGTAAATCAATTCTCACTGATGTTTAATCTGTATAAAAGGTGTAATAATACGAGAGTCGTTTATTTGTAAATTGGGGCGTCAGGGACAGTTTAAGCGTTTTCGGGGTGTGGGTTGTGTCGCCTCAGGCCTAATGAGGCAGCTGCCCAGGTAGCCAGAAGGCAGCGAGGCAGCTCACTAGGTTTGGACTGTCTGAATGTGACAGAATGAAAGCCTAAATGTCCACAGGCACATTCCAAAATCTTGTCGAATGCCATCTAGAAGGTAAGTGGTTCCCCGGTTCTTACCCTGATCTCATCGTAGACGGCTTTATGATGATCTTTGAGATGTTTGAACATGTTGGTGGTGTTCCCTCCTTTGGCAGCGATGTTCAGATGGCAGATTTTACAGATGGGAAAGCCGTCGCACACCACCGCTCCCTCCGCGTCCTTCAAATACCCGAAATATTCCCAAGCGGCAGATTTCACCCTGTGTGTGGGTGGAAAGAGAGCTGGCACGTCGACCCCTTCCTCCTCCCCTCTCAGAGCGGTGGTGGCCACCTGCGAGCGTAAGAACGTAGTAAAACGTCAACGATGCACGATGCAAGTTCAGTTCTACCGCATGCTGCTTTATTTTTTTATTTATTTTTATCAAGTATTAGTACTGGAACGCGACCTCCACCTTGATTTCGGCGTACACGGGGTTGTGCTTCTTCCACAGGTGTCTGTACAGAAATTTGGAGCTCTCGCCGGGGCAGTGGACTTTAGTCCAGCAGAGCTTACACGTCGGCTGCCCGTCCACCTGTACGTTCCCGTCCGCGTCCCTGGGGTATCCGAAATGCTCCCACACGGGTTCGAGCAGGTCCTGGGGTGGGAACAGGTCCGACGGAGATGATGCCGCGTCTTCCTCCGGTTGCCTGGGGGCCGGGTCATCGGTGTCGTCGCTGGAGAGCTGCGGGTGAAATTACAAGCGGCTGGTGTGTGAGTCGATTCACAGCAGAGTAGGTCGGCAAAAGTATGTGAACCTCTAAGCCTGGATTGACATAGACCCTTTCTACCCCCCCAGCTACTCAGGTAAAAGACACCAACCAACCAACCAACCGACAACAACCTCACAAGTTAACCTTTAATGATCTCCCCAAGAAAATAATGTTCACTTCTTTGCATTTCTTAGTTTATTGTGACTATTCCAACAACAATCAATCAATATTTCTTTACTAGTGCACACAGGATTTTTTTAATGAGCCTAGATGCAAGACATATAGGTTAGAAAGGCTGTTTTCTCAAAACCAGCCACCAATATTTCTTTAAACAGTTTAACACGTCAACCAAAGAGTAGATACGGCCCAAACAAGACTATTATTATAATTTCCCCCCCAATTTTCTCCCCTAATTTAGTCATACCCAATTACCCTGATTGCGTTACACTTCATCTCTACCGATACAATCCTCCACTGATGACTGAGGAGGCTCGCAACTGACACACGCCCCCTCCGACACGTGTGCAGTACCGACTGCCTCTTTTCACCTGCACGTGACGAGTTCATATGCCGATCAGCCTTGTGCATGGAGAGTCACACCCTGAGGTCGTAATTGCACCAGTTATGAGGAACCCTGGTCGTTGTTCATGTGGTTGCCCAGCCCAGCCAGATGGCAGAGCTGAGATTCGATACGATGCGTTCGAGATCCCAGCTCTAATGTGCTAGAGTGTTTTATCACTGCGCCACCTAAGCGACCAGCCCAAACAAGATGATTTAAATACAACTTAAATACTCATTTATGGGTTAAACAAGGCTTCGTGGCATGTAGATGGTGCCAACACAGAAGCAAATCACCCTGATGTTTATCAGACCAGGATTTATGCGGAAATCCAGGTCGTTCCAGGGGGTTCACAAACTTTTGCTTGCGACGAATTGAAACACGACATTAACCTTCATTTCTGCAAACTCGGTGGTGTGGTATCTCTGCAGGTGCACCATCATGTTGGTGGTGCATCCTCGCGGCGTGCTGACCTTCCTCAGACAGAGCTTACACACCGGGAAGCCGTCGGGCACCACCGCCCCCTTCGAGTTCTTCAGGTACCCGAAATGTCTCCAAGCGCCCGACCTCAGAGCCGTCTTGGGCGGGTAGAGCTCCTCCGGGTCGGCCTGAACGGGCGGGGCCCGGCTCCGCTCCTTGTACGGCCTGTACCTGCGGTGCCCGGTTCTGCCCTTCAGCTCCTGGAATAAGGAATCGTGGTAGAACTTGAGGTGGCGTAACATGTTGGACAAGATGCCCTGTTTGGAGACGATGGGCTGCCGGCACGCTTTGCACTTGGGCCGCTCGTTCTCCTGGGTCACCCCGGCCGCGTTTTTAGGGTAGCCGAAATAATCCCACACCGGGGAGAGGGGCAGTCTGCTGGGGGGGAAGAGCTCGGGCAGGTCGTTTCCTTCCTCCGAGTGACTCAAAGACAGCGCGTCAGTCGCTAACTGAAAACAAACGGACAAACAACAAAAATCAAACAAAACGATGCACCACCTTAAGATAATAACTCATCATACTAGGGCTGGGCGTTATATCGAGATTTTATAAAATATCGATATATTTTTATACGCGATATAAGATAAGACAGTATCGCGTATATCGATAGAGATGTTGCGTTCCAGTTAGATCCGACAGTTCGTCTTTCTCTTCTCCCAGTTTGTCTCTGCACATGTTCACCTGCCCACATGTTTTTTTATTAAGGAAAAATAGTTCCTGTGTGAAGCTTCCCCAGCAAGAATATTAATAAAAGTGCCTGTAAAAATGTTTGGTATTTAGTATTTGGAACATGTAGCTTTGTCTCAGAAGTGTCTTCTTGTTTTTACCTTATGGGATGAAAAAATATCGAGATATATATCGTATATCGCCATTCGGCTAAAACATATCGAGATATAATTTTTTATCCATATCGCCCAGCCCTACATCATACCACCTTAAACAGCGCCAACGGCATATCAATATTTCTGTCTGAACTTCACCCGGAAGTGATTTCTCCGTCTCTGGGGCGGAGGTTCGAATCCCACCAAGTAAGACTTACTAGCCCAGTAAGGCGCTGGGCTACCAATTAGAAAGTTGAGGGCTTAAATCATGGCCACTATTGGGCCCTTGAGCCAGGCCCTTGACCCTCTTGGCTCCAGGGGTGCCGTATATGACTGACTGGCATAAATACCTGGCATGGTACATCCTCACGGTGGGCACGGTTACGTTCTGCATGGCACGATGTATTGTGCTTAGCAGTAAATGGATGCTGGTTCAAACCCAACCGTAGTTAAGTTGGGCCCCTAAACAGGGCCCTTACCCTATACCGCTTGTATTGTATTGTATTGTATTGTCACAGCTGTAAGTCTCTAAGTTTGGATAACACGCTCTGCTAAATGACTGTGGCATCGGCTACCGAACCGAAATGAAAAGGTGGCACCACCTTGACTTCATCGTGCTCGGCCTGGTGGTGCCTGCGCAGGTGGTTCAGCATGTTGGACGTGGTGCCGTCTCTCGCCGCCACTCTCCGGCAGCACAGCTTACACAGCGGGAACCCGTCCTCCCTCAGTTCACCCTCAGTGCTCCTGATGAACCCGAAATGTTTCCACACGGGCGAATTCCGGCGTTTCTGAGGAGGATGGAGCTCGATGGATTCGGCGACCTCCGGTCTCTTCTCCGGTCCGGCGGGGCTTGTATGCTGCAGCAGGGACACGGTGGACAGTTTAATGGAAACGTTTGCAGCCCCCCCCCCCTGTAGTGTTTCAGCACTGGAGTCGCTGGAGCTCTTACCTTCAGTTCTGTGTACACGGCCCGGTGGTGGTGCTGCAGGTGGCTGTACATGTTGGACGTATTTCCATCTTTAGATGCCACCACCTGATGGCACAGCCTGCAGACGGGGAAGCTGTTCTCCTCTACGACACCCTCCGCGTTCATGAGGAAACCGAACAGCCTCCAGACCGGCGATTTACGAGGAGAGGTGGGCGGGTACAGTTTAATCGGATCGTCCCCTTCAGGTGTCGTTACAACAACACCAGTGGACACGCCAGACTAGAGAGAGAGAGAGTCCTTAATTAGCAATACAGTCTAGTGTACCCATCAATCTCAGAGAAGGAGGTGCGTCCTGTGTACCCATCAGTCTTTTAGTGAAGGAGGTGAGTCCAGTATACCTGTCAGGCTCAATGAAGGAGGTGTGTCCAGGATACCAATTAGCCTCACTAAAGGAGGGACATCCTATGTACCCACCAGTCCTTTTTGTAAAGGAGGTGCATCCAGTTCACCCACCAGTCTCAGTGAAGGAGGAGCGTCCTGTGTACCCATCAGTCTTTTTGTGAAGGAGGTGCGTCCTGTGTACCCACTAGGGCTGGGCGATTTTGCACAAAAAAAAAAAATCTCGATTATTTTAAAATTATACCCGATTGTCGATTACGATTTCGATTTTTTTTGTTCTCGTACAATGCAATTAAAATAAGACTCAAATTTCTTTTTTTGCATTGTAATTAAAGGCTGCAGAAGTGCAAAAATAGTAACAGCACCACCTATAATTACCCTTTTAAGGGACTCAAACTTTATAACAATAACGATATCACAATAATTAACAATAACTAAAACAAAATAGATCTAAATGATCTATATCCTTATCTATCTATATCTAAGAATAGCTTACAAACAACTTTTATTTTAAATAATGTTCAGCAGAACCTCCTTACATTAGGAAAAAAACTACAAAAAGTTCTTTACAGGTTTCTTAAAAGGAACACGAGCCTGTACTGTGCTGTTTCCACCACTAAGTGAGTCTGTATCAGTATCTACACTGGGGGGGCATCAAGTGATCACTCAGCTCAGCTTTGATTTTGTCCTCTTGTGATTTGGGGGGTGGATACAACATTTTAAACATTTAAGGATGTGTAATGTGTCATTTTAGTCCCATAAAACCTTCAAACTGTATTAACTACTATTATGTGTCGTAGAATGATTCGATTCTATTGAACGGCCCTTTAAGCCAAAAAAAAGGAACCGATTCGCGCATTTGGGAGTCGTTACATACAAACGGCTCTTTAAAAGGAACCGAGACAAAAGATTCGACTCCCTATCGCAGAATTCACTGCAGCAGTTTCCAAGATGCGATTTCTTTACTCAGTAACGGATGTGATTTAAAATGTAGCGGATTACAATTCTAGTACAAAACATACTTAAGTAAAAGTAAAATTACAGGCTGTAAAATCTACTTTAAAAAGTACAAGTACACAAAAAAAAACTACTCAATTATCGCGCTCATCGGCTCTGTATTTTGATTCAGTTCAGCGGTGTTTGATTCAGTGAATCTTAATTAAACTCTTCTGTTTGTGTCTCGTTTTTGTGAGGGAGGTGTGTCCAGTGTACCCATCAGTCTTTTTGTGAGGGAGGTGTGTCCTGTGTACCCATCAGTCTTTTTGTGAGGGAGGTGTGTCCTGTGTACCCATCAGTCTTTTTGTAAGGGAGGTGTGTCCTGTGTACCCATCAGTCTTTTTGTGAGGGAGGTGTGTCCAGTGTACCCATCAGTCTTTTTGTAAGGGAGGTGTGTCCTGTGTACCCATCAGTCTTTTTGTGAGGGAGGTGTGTCCTGTGTACCCATCAGTCTTTTTGTGAGGGAGGTGTGTCCTGTGTACCCATCAGTCTTTTTGTGAGGGAGGTGTGTCCTGTGTACCCATCAGTCTTTTTGTGAGGGAGGTGTGTCCTGTGTACCCATCAGTCTTTTTGTGAGGGAGGTGTGTCCAGTGTACCCATCAGTCTTTTTGTGAGGGAGGTGTGTCCAGTGTACCCATCAGTCTTTTTGTGAGGGAGGTGTGTCCAGTGTACCCATCAGTCTTTTTGTGAGGGAGGTGTGTCCAGTGTACCCATCAGTCTTTTTGTGAGGGAGGTGTGTCCAGTGTACCCATCAGTCTTTTTGTGAGGGAGGTGTGTCCAGTGTACCCATCAGTCTTTTTGTGAGGGAGGTGTGTCGGAGGTGTGTCCAGTGTACCCGTCAGTCTTTTTGTGAAGGAGGTGTGTCCAGTGTACCCATCAGTCGTTTTGTGAGGGAGGTGTGTCCTGTGTACCCATCAGTCCCAGTGAAGGAGGTGTGTCCTGTGTACCCATCAGTCCCAGTGAAGGAGGTGTGTCCTGTGTACCCATCAGTCCCAGTGAAGGAGGTGTGTCCTGTGTACCCATCAGTCCCAGTGAAGGAGGTGTGTCCTGTGTACCCATCAGTCCCAGTGAAGGAGGTGTGTCCTGTGTACCCATCAGTCCCAGTGAAGGAGGTGTGTCCAGTGTACCCATCAGTCTTTTTGTGAGGGAGGTGTGTCCAGTGTACCCATCAGTCTTTTTGTGAGGGAGGTGTGTCCTGTGTACCCATCAGTCTTTTTGTGAGGGAGGTGTGTCCAGTGTACCCATCAGTCTTTTTGTGAGGGAGGTGTGTCCTGTGTACCCATCAGTCTTTTTGTGAGGGAGGTGTGTCCTGTGTTTTCATCAGTCTTTTTGTGAGGGAGGTGTGTCCAGTGTACCCGTCAGGTCCAGTGTACCCGTCAGTCCCAGTGAAGGAGGTGTGTCCAGTGTACCCATCAGTCTTTTTGTGAGGGAGGTGTGTCCAGTGTACCCATCAGTCTTTTTGTGAGGGAGGTGTGTCCTGTGTACCCATCAGTCTTTTTGTGAGGGAGGTGTGTCCTGTGTACCCATCAGTCTTTTTGTGAGGGAGGTGTGTCCAGTGTACCCATCAGTCTTTTTGTGAAGGAGGTGTGTCCAGTGTACCCGTCAGTCTTTTTGTGAAGGAGGTGTGTCCAGTGTACCCATCAGTCTTTTTGTGAAGGAGGTGTGTCCAGTGTACCCATCAGTCCCAGTGAAGGAGGTGTGTCCTGTGTACCCATCAGTCCCAGTGAAGGAGGTGTGGCCTCCATGGTTGTGTGATCTCTCAGAATGAAATAGTTTAGTATAAAAGCGCTCTTCACTGTATCAGATTGAATCGTTGACCACACACCTACCTTGGTCAGCGGGCAGACGATCTTATGGTGACTCTGAAGATGTTGGCGCATGTTGCTGGTGCTGCCCGACGATCCGGCAGTGAGTTTCCAGCCACAGATTTTACAGCTCGGTCGTCTGTCCGGGTCGCTCACGTCGCCGTCGTCGTAGTGAAAGTAATTCCACACGGCCGAGCGGACCTGCCGCCTCCTCCTCCTCCGTCTCGGGGTCCCCGAGCCCCCGCGGCCCGTGTAATCGGCATCGTCATCGGCGTAGAGTTCCTCCTCGCTCGGATTCTCTGCGCTCGACAGGTTCTGCTCGTCCAGCTCCATCTTCATCTCCGAATCGGAGGAGTCGAAGTCGAGCCAGTTGGTATCTGCCTTCTGATAAAAGAACCAATATCCAATAACAGCGTGAATTATCTTTATTCAATCGCTTTTTCCTTTTACTGAGTCTTAACTAATGCACGACCGCTAGCAACCTGGTAGGGTGGGGGCTAACACATGCTTCCTCCAAGATATGTGGTCAGCCACATAGAAAACAAGGATGGCACTGCTATCACTAATAAAGGAGCTTCAGCTATGCTCTCTTGGACTCCTGGTTCGTGTAGGTTCTACAGACCCATATTTACATTTACGGCATTCAGCAGACGCCTTTATCCAAAGCGACAGTCTGAGTAATTGTGGGTTAAGGGCCTTGCTCAAGGGCACAGCAGCAACCTGGCAGTGGTGGGGCTTGAACCAGCGACCTTTTGATTACTAGTCCAGTACCTTAACCACCAGGCTACAACTGCCTCTGAGGAGACAGTACACAGAGTTCGGTTTAGTGCGTTTGTCTGGAACTGATGGTCACTAGCTGGAGGCACCAGGAAGGCGCCAGTGACTCTTAGGACGTGTCCCAAATAAAAGGGGACTAATCATAGATAATTATTTGCGAACACGGTGTGTGTCCTGGCCCACATGGTGAATAATTTAAGTTGTTTGGGACGTGTCCGACATGGAGTGAACTGAAAACACTATGGATGGTGTTTGTGGTTTGGAACACTTCCAAAAAAAAAAACTATCAAAACAGTTTAGACCTTATGAGACATGGACTCCACTAGACACCTGAAGTCTGGTGGTATCTGGTACCATGACGTTACCATAAGGACCTTCTGTATTGCTCCGATGTCCAGGTCTGATGTTTACGTACACCGACATTTAACACATGCACCAAATCGTTCTAGTTACTGGACTGCGTGGATTGGGACACGCCCACAGTGGACCGCTGTCTCACCTTGGCCTCCCAGTAGGCGATGGAGTGGTTCTCCTGCAGGTGTCTCAGCATGTTGGACGTGTTTCCCCTCTTACACGCCACTTTCCGTTGGCACAGCTTGCAGGTGGGGAACCCGTAATCCTCCAGCTCGCCGTCGGGGTTTATAAAATATTCAAAGTGATCCCAGACCTTCGAGCGGGACGTCTGGTGCGAGGGGAAGTCCCAGAACGACGACTTAGCACATTTTTCTGGAGGGGTGTGGTCGTTGGACTCGTCCGTTTCGTCGCTTTCGTCGATCGTTCTCATCTGGAAGAGAAACACGGGTTTCAGGATTCAGCAGAATTTTGACTGACGCGGCGAATCAACGCCTCCACCAGAAAGACCGCGTACCACGTTTTCCGGAGCATGACACCCCCCTATAGGCCTTGTTTTTGCCGATCTTTGGTCAGATGGCTACTCTTGGCCAGTCTGAATCTGAAAATAGACTGACGCCAACAGCGTGGAGTTCCAGAACCTTCCTGTAAGTTCTGTAACAGCATAACTACCGTAAATACAATAACGAATGAGCACATACCCACCGAACACCCTATACAGAACGAAGAATGATCACATCAAGAGCCTTTCGTAATATTACAAACACTAAACATGCCGGAAAACAGACTGTGGGGCGCTCAGGTGGTGCAGAAGTGATCGGATACGCTAGCTGTAGGAGCTAGACTTGGAGCATTAAATGCTTAAGACAGAATTAGGCCGCGTCAGAGGGAGGGAAGGTCGGATGCGGTTTCTCCTGCTGTCTGTGCCGGCATGAGTGGTGGAGGAACACTTAGGGTATAGCGCGATCTGTCTGCAGAAACCAGCACTGGCTGCTCAGCAAGCACGGGGTGGTGCAGGTGGCTAAGGAATTGTAATAAGGGAACTGGACATGACCAAGTCGGGGGGGAGGGCGACCCCTGCTGTGTGCACAGCACCCATACTGGTTGAGAAGGACGCCAGGCTGACACACACCTCCGACGAGCGAGCAGAACACGAGCGCTGCTTTACATCGGACAGCGGAGGAAACGGAGAGCTCTAACATGTATGGAGGAACACACTATGCCCTATGTATTCCTCCACCACTTGTACCGACACTAACCGGACACTAGGGGTCAGCGTAGTCTTCTCTTTTAGACCGGGTTAAAACTGTCGCCACAGTCACACAGACGTGCTGTTTTTGCTAGATTTATTCGACTGCACCACTCGAGCACCCTACACTGTCAAACTTTCAGAATAAACAAACCAAACCAAAACCCCACAATATTTAAAACACCTTCTGAGTGACTTCACGACTTTAAACACCACGTTCATGTGAACAGCTGAAATAAAACTGTGGAATAAAGTGTTCTAGTGCACCGAAACACCACGTGTCCAAGAACCAAAAGTCACTTTACCTTTTTTTACACACTGCATTCGCATTTGGAGCTTCTGAAGTCAAATACAAGTTTTTTGATTCCTCTGTTTATCTGTTTTTAAGTCACGTAGAGTTCGGATCAGGTGCTGCTGACTTTTGAGAGCAAAAGAACGAACCTGGACCCAGTTGTACCAGTTTCAGGAGCGTTCTGGGCAGGTGGCAACGTTTCATTTATGGTTCTATAAGAAAACAGCTGGAGTACAGTCCAGCTTCGCTCCATCACACACCCATGTGAACTATACATGTTACTTACAGCCATTATATTAAAACCTGACAGTGCAATGCACTGTGGGTAATTCCACCCATAGTAATGTCAAACTCATAAACTCACACAAGCACTAGTCTGGTTAGAACAGACTGTGAATTCAGATTCAGAGACGCGAATGCATCCAGACGTAAGGTCAGACGTCCGCCTAAGAACCACCGTAAACAGGTCTGTTGCTATTTAGAAGCTGCTGAAACCCGGGCAACCACTTCCACAGTCAAGCAGGCTTTATGTACTTCAGCACAGGATGAAAACGGGCAGCTTTAGAGCTCCAGACGATGGAATAGTTGGAGCAGGAGCTTCTCTCTTGCTTGCTTGACTGTGGACAGTGTCAGCCACGTTACCAGGATAGTGTTTCGTATATAAGCCAGCTGCTCACACACAGCAACCATCTCATTAGAAAAGACAATTAAGATTGGAAGAGTTGAAGGTAAAAGAGGACGAGGACAACCAGCAAGTCTAAGCACAAGTATGTGGACACCCCTCCTAAATACAGGAGCTCAGGTGTTTGAGCCACACCCACTGCTAACAGGTGTATAACTATATTTATATAACTATACGCCTCCGAGTTATTTATTATGCTATATCCCTCCAATGCCAAGCTATCGACCGGTCAGGCATCTACAGACACGACTGGCTATTTCTGCTTGGGCGCTGATGGCTGAAGCCTTAACTAGCTCTGCTCTGACCCTGACCTGACCGTGAATATCCTAAGATTTCGTCAATACTAGTGGACACAGGTTACCACACATTCATTTTTGTACTCCGAGGTGTTCCTGACGTGAACCTTCTCACCCCCCTGAGCCTGACGCCTGGTTCGAGGCCGCCACACCAACACTGCAGTTCGCGCCGGACTGAAGGACGATAAACTCCAACTACTTTCATCGTGCTTTTAATTTTTTATTTTTATCGACAATCTGTTATGTAATTCTAATCGATCCTCCGGCTCACCCAGGCAGAACGGAGGCGCCTGTCGAGTCCGGTTCCTCTAAATGTTTTTTTTTAGTCAATGTTTCCCCTCTCGGGTGCTCACGGGGGGGGGTTTTGATCCTGGAATCTGTAGAGCTTTGAGACAGCGGCCCCCCTGCATCAGTCGGGGCCGCAGCAGCGGCAGCAGCAGCAGCGGCAGTTGCGGCAATTGCAGCGGCAGTTGAGGCAGTAGTCACAACGGCAGCCGGGGCCTGACCTTCTGATGGATCCCTAACAATAATATAAATAATAATAAAAGCTGCAAATTCACACAGAAATCTATTTAAATATCAATAAAAACTGATTTATGTTCTTATATTCTTATATGTTCAGTTTGCCGAAGCTTATACAGAAAGAACAACACGTTAGAAGGCTGTAAACCAATCAGATCAGAGAGCGCACCGTTCCGCTGACCACTACCTCCCTGTCTGCAGTTGTATTAGGACGGGACCTGATGTGTATGAGCTGGTATTAAATGTCAGTGTGGAATGTGATCCTACCCCCATTGCTGCTGCAGGATCCACTTGGCAACTCGATCTCTGGTTCCTGTTTCTCCTCCTGCGTCTCCTTCTCCTCGGTGGAGAATCAGGAGGTTTTACTTCCTGTACTGTAACACAGTTTATACAGGGTGAATATGGGCAGTGGTCAGATATCTACACTATCGATATTCTACACACATCTCGTTAGATATTGTTAGTGTCTATATACTTTTGGTCATATAGTAATTTAACATGGTCACTACTAACACTATAAGTATACGGACATCCCTTCTAAGTAAAAGTATCATTACAGCCACACCCACTGCTATCAGGTGTATACAATTACTTATATGAATGTATTATGTTTTATTATGTATTATTATGCTACTCGACCGCCAAGCTATCAGTCGGACGGGTGCCTACACGGACACACTGGGAATGACTATAGCTGAATCAGGGTTCCTCGACGATGGGGCAGGTTTCCAGCCCTTGGTCACTACACGCATATTAAAGGCGGTGAACTACAGCCCTGACCCTCCTCAGTCGAGGGTGGGATTGGGTCGAAAAGCGTGAAAGAACGATAAATAAAAGCGATGTCCAAATACATCTGACTTGAAATGAGAAACGGTACAGCAGCTGTGATGGATGATCCGGGCGTGTTCTGTAATCGTACTGCCGCACTTTCGCTCTGGATCGATAACGCTTCGATCGATCAGTGGAAAATGACCGAAGCTCTGCAGGGGATCAATACTGACCACACGTTTCCTGCGGGACCAGATTCTGAACTGATCCACACGCTACGAACCTGTAATATCTCGCACATATGCTTCTGTGTAGTACTTCAGTCAAAAGAGCATTTGTATGGTTGGGCATTGATAGTAGGGGTTCCGGTTCATCCCGGAGCGGTCGAGTGGGGCGGCTGAGGTCAGGGCTCTGTGCAGGACACTGGAGTTTCTTGTCTATATAAAGGAACATGATTATATAATTGATTTATTACACCTATTAGGGGGCGGCACGGTGGCTCAGTGGGTAGCACCGTCACCTCACAGCAAAAAGGTCCTGGGTTCGATCCCCAGGTGGGGCGGTCCGGGTCCTTTCTGTGTGGAGTTTGCATGTTCTCCCCGTGTCTGTGTGGGTTTCCCCCTACAGTCCAAAGACGTGCAAGTGAGGTGAACTGGAGACACTAAATTGTCCAAGACTGTGTTCGATATAAACTTGTGAACTGATGAATCTTGTGTAACGAGTGGCTACCGTTCCTGTCATGAATGTAACCAAAGACGTTAAAATCCTAATAAATAAATAATAAATAAAAAAATGCCTATTAGGAATTGTTCTGGCTGGAACACATACATTTAAAAATTAGACATGGTGTCCCAATACTTTACTCCATATTGTGGAAAAGAGAAAAACAAAACAATGAAGCTGATTGGCTGAATTATTTAATATTTTATCTTTTTTTACTGTTTTTTAACTCACTTACTTTCTTAACCGCTTATCCAGTTAGGGTCGTGGGGGGGTGCTGGAGCCTATCCCAGCTTTTCAATGGGTGCAAGGCACACAGTAACACCCTGGACGGGGCATCAGTCCGTCGCAGGGCACACACACACACACACACACACACACCTTTAGGGCAATTCAGTGTCTCTTATTTAACTTGACTGCATGTTTTGGACTGTGGGAGGAAACCGGAGCTACCGGAGGAAACCCACGCAGACACATGAGAGAACATGCAAACTCCGCACAGAAAGGACCCGGACCGCCCCGCCTGGGGATCGAACCCAGGACCTTCTTGCTGTGAGGCGACAGTGCTACCCACCGAGCTTTAAATAAGTTTTCTAATAATTCCACTCTGTTTTTATAGTATTGCCGTCCCAACTTTTTGGGAATTGGGTTTGACTTGTTTATGGGGCTCGATTTCCTGCTTCTGCTTCTGTTTGCTTCTGTATTGTGAGCAGAACTCCGTGAGTCTCTACAATGAATAACATTCACTTCTTTCTAACCAGGCAGTGGAAAATAAAAGCCGGTTAATGTTCAGCTCGGCGAATCGATGCACGTAATCTGCACCGGCGCTTCTCGGACCTTATCTCACCGGAGCCACGATGACGGTCGACGGTCGACGGCGAGTCTCGCAGGGTGGCAGACGTTTCATACAGCAGAGTAACAGAAGCCTGATGATGTTCTGCAGGTTGTGATCTGAGAGCCGCAGATGTAGATTTTGCACGAGATGCTCGTTTGTCACAGCGGCTCAACATGATCATATCAGACTCCCATATCTGACACATGCAGGGCTGAGCAACATGTCAGTATCACACTGGATTTCATTACAATACCCAGATTAAGAAGAATGTGGGTATAATTAATGAGCACTTTCACCTCACTGCTGAGTTCACACACACACACACACACACACACACACACACACACACACACACACAATTCTGAATACTGAAATCTCCTCTCAAACAGTTGCTTGATTTTTGGGCGGCACGGCAGCTCGGTGGGTAGCACTGACGCCTCACAGCAAGAAGGTCCTGGGTTCGATCCCCAGGTGGGGCGGTCCTTTCTGTGTGGAGTTTGCATGTTCTCCCCGTGTTTCCTCCGGGTGCTCCGGTTCCCTCCCACAGTCAAAAAACATGCCACCAGGCTAATTGGAAACACCGAATTGTCCTATAGCTACCTAGTCGCTAGATGCACAAACCAGTGCATTGTAGTGCCGGTCCCAAGCCCGGATGAATAGGGAGGGTCGCGTCAGGAAGGGCATCCGGCGTAAAAATCGCGCCAGATCAATGCGGATCACGATCCGCCGAGAGCCGACACCGCGCGACCGAACGGGACAAAGGCCGAGGAAGAAGAAGAGTTGCTTGATTTTTCCCTCTTTTTCTTCCTGGTTACACAAGACTGATCAGTTCAAGTCTTTAATATCAATCAGTCATGGACAATTTTGTATCTCCACTTCACTTCACGTGCACGTCTCTGGACTGTGGGAGGAAACCGGAGCTCCCGGAGGACATGCAAACTCCACGCAGAAAGGGATTCGAACCCAGGACCTTCTTGCTGTGAGGCGACAGTGCTACCCACCGATGGGGTCCCGTGGTGGACTGGTGACCTGTCCGGGGTGTCTCCTGCCTTTCGCCCAGTAAATCAGACCCACCACGACCCTGAATATTCTTAATAGGATAAAGCGGCGGTATAACAGACAATGAGTGCATGACCAGGCATAACATTATGACCACAGACAGGTGAATGAAAAACACTGATCATCTCTTCATCACGGCACCTGTTAGTGGGGGGGATATATCAGGCACCGAGTGAACATTTTATCCTCAGAGTTGATGTTAGAAGCAGGAAAAATGGGCGAGCGTGAGGATCTGAGCCGGTTTGACGAGGGCCAGATTGTGACGGCTAGACGACCGGGTCGGAGCATCTCCAAAACTGCAGCTCTTGTGGGGTGTGTGGGAAGGAACAGTGGTAAACCGGCGACAGGGTCATGGGCGACCAAGGCTCAACGGTGCACGTGTGGTCCGATCCAACAGACGAGCTCCTGTAGCTCAGACTGCTGAAGAAGTTCATGCTGGTTCTGATAGAAAGGTGTCAGAATACACAGAGCATCACAGTTTGTTGTGTATTATGACCACACAATATTAGGAAGGTGGTCATAATGTTATGCCTCATCGGTGTACATGGTTGTTTTGTTTTGTTATTAAGGATTTTAGACTCTCCCTGCAGTGACCATCACATCACAAATAAATCATTAAACACCCGCACTTGGTTCGAACTGCAACACTGACATGCAAATTATGTTTATGCAAATAATGTAAACATTAGCATGCAAGTGTGCAATAAAACTAATATATACAGTAAATAAATAATTATTAACGATGAGCATCACTAGACTTGTGTAATATAAAATAATATGCATATTCTGCACATGCATAAAATCTGCTCATTCAATTACAAATAATTAATTAATAAACTTGGGATTAGCATCAATATTAGCATTAGCATAATTACCCGGAGCGTTAGGCCAGGTCGGTTCCTGGGTGAACTCCACCGGCTCGAACATGCTGACCTCCGGCTGACATCCTACATCACACCGCTCATATGTACCCGGTTCTCCGGCGTCTCTGTCCTCCTCCTTCTTCACCACCATGAGCGGTTCCTCGGAGATACGCTGCTCCACCTGCTCCTCCTTCACCCGGGTACAGAGCTCAGCTATGCCCGGCTCTGTGCCTGTAACCATCTCCCTCTCCAGCCCGGCTTGCATCCTTCCTTAGAACCGAAAGAGGATTATTAATGTCCGGAGGTTTCATTTAATAATAATACTAAGAGCATTTTAATCTAATGTGAGTCCGTGTTTCTGAATATAAACCCTGATTTTAACGGTTATAAGCGCACCTTAATAATGGCTTCGTGTTAGCTGCTTATCATCTGATAGCTCTCTGAAGTGGGCGTTTTCTCTTTATACGAGTTCCAAATCATCGTCCTATGTGCCCTACATCCTACTCCCTATACCCTACACCGTACTATCTACTCCCTATACCCTACACCGTACTCTCTACTCCCTATACCCTACACCGTACTATCTACTCCCTATACCCTACTCCCTATACCCTACACCGTACTATCTACTCCCTATACCCTACTCCCTATACCCTACACCGTACTCTCTACTCCCTATACCCTACTCCCTATACCCTACACCGTACTCTCTACTCCCTATACCCTACACCGTACTATCTACTCCCTATACCCTACACCGTACTCTCTACTCCCTATACCCTACACCGTACTATCTACTCCCTATACCCTACTCCCTATACCCTACTCCCTATACCCTACACCGTACTCTCTACTCCCTATACCCTACACCGTACTATCTACTCCCTATACCCTACACCGTACTCTCTACTCCCTATACCCTACACCGTACTATCTACTCCCTATACCCTACTCCCTATACCCTACACCGTACTATCTACTCCCTATACCCTACTCCCTATACCCTACACCGTACTCTCTACTCCCTATACCCTACTCCCTATACCCTACACCGTACTCTCTACTCCCTATACCCTACACCGTACTATCTACTCCCTATACCCTACACCGTACTCTCTACTCCCTATACCCTACACCGTACTATCTACTCCCTATACCCTACTCCCTATACCCTACTCCCTATACCCTACACCGTACTCTCTACTCCCTATACCCTACACCGTACTATCTACTCCCTATACCCTACACCGTACTCTCTACTCCCTATACCCTACACCGTACTATCTACTCCCTATACCCTACTCCCTATACCCTACACCGTACTATCTACTCCCTATACCCTACACCGTACTCTCTACTCCCTATACCCTACACCGTACTATCTACTCCCTATACCCTACTCCCTATACCCTACACCGTACTCTCTACTCCCTATACCCTACACCGTACTATCTACTCCCTATACCCTACTCCCTATACCCTACTCCCTATACCCTACACCGTACTCTCTACTCCCTATACCCTACACCGTACTCTCTACTCCCTATACCCTACTCCCTATACCCTACACCGTACTATCTACTCCCTATACTCTACTCCCTATACCCTACACCGTACTCTCTACTCCCTATACCCTACTCCCTATACCCTACACCGTACTCTCTACTCCCTATACCCTACACCGTACTATCTACTCCCTATACCCTACACCGTACTCTCTACTCCCTATACCCTACACCGTACTATCTACTCCCTATACCCTACTCCCTATACCCTTCACCGTACTCTCTACTCCCTATACCCTACACCGTACTATCTACTCCCTATACCCTACTCCCTATACCCTACACCGTACTATCTACTCCCTATACCCTACACTCTACTCCCTATACCCTACATCCTACTCCCTACACTGTACTCTCTACTCCCTATACCCTACACCGTACTATCTACTCCCTATACCCTACTCCCTATACCCTACTCCCTACACCGTACTCTCTACTCCCTATACCCTACACCGTACTATCTACTCCCTATACCCTACTCCCTATACCCTACACCGTACTCTCTACTCCCTATACCCTACACCGTACTATCTCCTCCCTATACCCTACTCCCTACACCCTACACCGTACTCTCTACTCCCTATACCCTACACCGTACTCTCTACTCCCTATACCCTACACTCTACTCCCTATACCCTACACCGTACTCTCTACTCCCTATACCCTACACCGTACTATCTACTCCCTATACCCTACACTCTACTCCCTATACCCTACATCCTACTCCCTACACTGTACTCTCTACTCCCTATACTCTACAACCTACACCATACACCCTACTGTCTATTCCCTACACCCTACTGTCTACTCCCTACACCATACTCTCTATTCCCTATACCCTACTCCTATTCTCTACTCGTTACACCCTTCTCTTTATTCTGTAGTCCCTACAATATACTCCCTATTCTCTCTGTTCTGTACTCCCTACACCCTACACCATCTATCTATCTGTCTGTCTGCCTGCCTGTCTGTCTCTCACGTTTCTATTCTGTGCTCTTATTCTAGTAATTGATCTGTTATCGGCTTTTCAGGTCTGCCTGGATTCGCGACTTCGGCTTCACAGAAAACAACCGTCAAGTTCGTCCTTTCTGAGGCGCATTGTTAACCATTAAACACTAAAATGCGAGCCCCACACATCTGCAGGTATTTTCTAGTTCGTAACTATTGTTTAACAGGTGCTAAAATGGTCTGATAATTGAGTTTAATTCAATCTTAGTAGTGTTTTATCTCTTAGGTCAAAATCCGGAAGCGTAACGTTTGCGCAGAATAGCTGATTTATAAGTAATCAACGAAGAGTCTCATTGTGCGTGGATGATATGTAGATCTGCGATTTGCCTGCGCATTACTTGAATTCGCAAGTGTAAAACGTGTTTACAGTTAAATTTCCCAAATCTATAGGGCCTGGTAATGTTACGTAGCACCCTGGCACCTAAATCTGCATGCATTACACTATATGGTCGAAAGTATATGGACAGCTCTTCTGATTATAGACCTTCTGAATTGGAACCTGGATTGTGAGCCTGGTCATCTTCACCAACATCAGTGTCTCTTATAAAGGCTTTTTTGGATAGAATGGGCACACAATTGCCATAGGCACACTCCTAAGTTATGTAAAAGTTCTTCCCAAAAGACCAGAAGTGGCTGTAGCTTCAACAGGGGGCAAAATCATTAAAATGCTCATGGTTTTACAATGGGATGTCCAACATGGTCAGGTGTCCATATACTTTTGGCCATATAGTGGATCTACGGAATTGGCTAGATAAGCCTAAAAATGTTAACTTTCTCCTGAAATAATGTTTGGGAAAGAAACTGTGTTCTGACAGAGCTGTATCGCATCCGGAGGGTCACGCTATACTCTGTGTGGCCCTCCACCTTTGTGTTATTGACCTTCCCTACCAAGCGCCAAACCAGAACGGTAGCACCTGAGACTGGAACTCTTGCAGGTGGAGCTGCGATCGCCTGTATTTTTACTGGAATTGTTTCTAAAAACTGTGTGTGTTTGTGTTGAACAGCACCAGGCAAGTCGAGGCGGTGTTCACGAGCGCCCCCGCGGGTCTGCAGGGCTTCAAGGCTCATGCAGTTTTTCAGGAGATTGGAAAGAAACTGGAGGAGGTGCGTATAAAAACACCTGAAGATCATGGAGTACTTCCGCCACACCTGTAGTGTATGCATTAGGGACAACAAATATTCCCCTTCCCAGAATGCATTGCCTGTGTAATTCGTGCAGGAAGGAGATCAGTTCGTGAAGAAGATCGGAGGCGTGTTCGCCTTTAAAGTGAAGGACGGGCCGGGTGGCAAAGAGGCGACATGGATCGTGAACGTTAGAGATGGAAAAGGCTGCGTTCACAACGATGCCTGTGAGTGAAAACAATGTGACTTCATCCTATACTAAACCTGTTTTCATATATACTAAGGTACACTATAGGGCCAAAAGTATGTGGACACCCCTTTAAATTATTCAGTTCAGGTGTATCCGTCACACCCATTACTAACAGGTGACTGTACCCCTGTGCATAAAGACAAAGATTAGAGCGAAGGAGCTCTGGAGGCTTGACCTCCACCCTGTTAACCACATTCAGGATGATTTGGAATACTGACTGAGAGCCACGCCTCACAAAGGCACAAATTCCCAGAGACGTGTCAAAACCTTATGGAAAGCCTGGCCAGATGAGTGGAGACTCTGTATCACTGTCAGTGTTTTTGGATTAGGATGTCCAACAAGCTCAAGTTTAATGATCCTATAGTTGAGCCTTGAGGGACACCTACATCTGTATATCCTGGTGTTTCGAGTTCTCTTTTTGTACACCCCCCGTCTGAATGGCTTTATAATTGTAAAAAACGTGTTTAAACCTGTCTATATTTATACTGTGGGTCTTTCCTCCTCTCGTAGCCAAAAAGGCCGACTGTACCATCTCCATGACGGACTCTGACCTGCTGGCTCTGATGACGGGCAAGATGAATCCTCAAACAGTGAGTTTACATCATCAAGTCATGTTCCGATTGTGTTTCAATTCCCAGTTGTGTCCAGCTGGAGTTTATTTCTCTCTCGTGAGCTCCAGATCTCAGTACTGGTAGGCTTGAGCATTTGTACTTCCCTGTTTGTTTTTCGTTGTGGTTCGGTGGAGTCCTGCAGTTTAAGAATTAGCTTTGCGAACCACATTTGCAGCTCGATATCATAACCAAGTGTTTTTTTCTCCGAAGGCGTTTTTCCAGGGAAAGCTGAAGATCATCGGGAACATGGGGATGGCCATGAAGCTCCAGAACCTGCAGCTACAACCCGGCAAAGCCAAACTGTGAGAGTCGAACCCCTGTCGAGCAGACGGACTGCTGCATTAATAAAGAGAGAGAGAACGTAGAGGATCTAGCTGATCTTTGATAGACTGCTGAGGACTAATGTGTACTTATACTAATCTTAGATCAGCGCTCTGCTGCTAGACCTGTTCTAAACCCAGTACCACGTCTCTCAGTCCTGAATTATTCATCTATACTGAGTACAAATCCGGCTGTATGCAAATTTCCTTGATATTTTCCTTATTAATTAATATCATGTGTATAGTATTTGTCTGATCAAACCGCTGTTTGGTTGGAGTGTGTATGAAATTCAGCGTAGTAGTTTTAACGACACACTTGATTTGACGATAAATGATCAGTAGTATTAAATATACGGTTATTAAAAACAACAAACTTTTATACTTCATGTTTATAGAATCCAGTTTTAAATGAGCTAGTCTAACACGGACAGGATCGGACCATGAGAAACACCCGCTGTTCTGTTACAGTGCAACATTAAAGCATGTTTCAGCCGATTTACTGTATTCGGGGTCAGTAGGAACATTGTGTACATTTTATTCTCCACTGAACTATTCCTTTAACTGTGTGTGTGTGTGTGTGTGTGTGTGTGTGTGTGTGTGTGTGTGTGTGTGTGTGTGTGTGTGTGTGTGTGTTTCACCAGTATTCAGGGTTAATACAATAAAGTTCACTTCTGTCTTTAGTAACATTGTGTGAAATTTAAACCTGTTTTTCCGAGTGCACGAATGTGCCCCCCAACCCCCCGGGTCTAAAATAACATTTACTTAATAAATTTCTTCTTTCTTTGGCATGAACACACGACCGTCAGGTGTTTTTATTAATCCACCATCTAAGAAAATACAAATGCAAAAACTAACATCTAATGAGGTATAATGGATAAATGTGGAGTTTTTAAACACCGTGTCCACTCACTGTCCACTCTATTAGACACTCCTACCTAGTCGGTCCACCTTGTAGATGTAAAGTCAGAGACGATCGCTCATCTATTGCTGCTTTTTGAGCCGGTCGTCTTCTAGACCTTCATCAGTGGTCACAGGACGCTGCCCACGGGGCGCTGTTGGTTGGATGTTTTTGGTTGGTGGACTATTCTCAGTCCAGCAGTGACAGTGAGGTGTTTAAAAACTTCAACAGCGCTGCTGTGTCTGATCCACTCATACCAGCACAACACACACTAACACACCACCACCATGTCAGTGTCACTGCAGTGCTGAGAATCATCCACCACCTAAATAATACCTGCTCTGTGGTGGTCCTGTGGGGGTTGAAGAACAGGGTGAAAGGGGGCTAACAAAGCATGCAGAGAAACAGATGGACTACAGTCAGTAATTGTAGAACTACAAAGTGCTTCTATATGGTAAGTGGAGCTGATAAAATGGACAGTCAGTGTAGAAACAAGGAGGTGGTTTTAATGTTGTGGCTGATCGGTGTACATTATATATGTTATATATAAAGGACTTCACATAATTATAGCTTTGCAGCAACAGTTTAGGGAAGGTCCTTCTCTGTTTCAACATTTGACACTAGCTCTATACAGACATGAAGGAAAGCTCAGTTTAAAGAAACATCAGTGTCCTGCACAGAGCCCTGACCTCAGCCTCACTACACAGCTCTGGAATGAACTGGAACACCAACACCAGTGCCCAGTCATAGAAATGCTCTTTTGACTGAATGGGCACAAATTCCCACAGACATACTTCAAAGTCTTGGGACAACTGTTTTAATAGCTGAAAAGATTAAATAGAGGTCACTCCATTTTAATAGCGTTTAATTTTGTAATATGACGTCCAAATAAAGTAATTAAATCTTCCCCTGTACCTTACAGATAGATTGTGTTACACTGGAGTAAATGTGTCCAATGCACTAGTCAGAGAGCTCGGTAGGTAACACTGTCACCTAACAGCACAGAGGTCCTGGGTTCGATCCCCAGGCGGGGCAGTCTGGGTCCTCTCTGTGTGGAGTTTGCATGTTCTCCCCGTGTCTGTGTGGGGTTTCCTCTGGGCGCTCCGGTTTCCTCCCACAGTCCAAAAACATGCAGTCAGGTTCATTGGAGACACTGAATTGCCCTATAGGTGAATGGGTGTGTGTATGTGTGTGTGTGTGTGCCCTGTGATGGACTGGCGCCCCGTCCAGGGTGTTACTGTGTGCCTTGCGCCCATTGAAAAGCTGGGATAGGCTCCAGCACCCCCCCACGACCCACACTGGATAAGCGGAGAGAGTTTCTGTACCTTACAGACAGATTTAATCCATTATACTGAATTAAATGTGTCTAATGCACTAGTCCATAACTGCTGGGATCTGAGCTTCGAACCCCAGTTGTGCTACTGACCGGCCGGGCAGCTACACCAACACACGACTGGCTGCATGTGTAGAGGGGAGGACAATAGTCAAGCATGGAGTTCTCATTTTCATGTTTTACCACTGCTCCATCCTGGTCAGGGTTGCAGTGGGTCCGGCCTCCCTGGAATCACTAAGTGCAAAGCAGATGTTCTGATGAATCCTACACAACACACTGGGTTCCATCTAGAATCTGTAATGAAGAGAAAAACAGGAAGTCTGAAAAATGAAAATAAATTACATTTTTAATTAAGCAACATTTTAAATGTGCTAATAAATAAATGTAGATTAATTAGAATAAACTAAAAAAAAAACGATGTACAGAAAAACGTCGTTTAGGTGACCAGCAGGTGGCGACAAAGTAATACTAATAAACTACGTAGCCAAAAGTATTTGGACACCTGACCATGAGCTTGTCAGACATACAATTAAAAAAAAACTAATAGTATTTAAATAGACTAACAGGCTTTAAAGCATGTCTGTGGTCATTTGTTCCCATTCAGTCAAAAGAGCATGTGTATGGCTCAGCACTAATGTTGGTCAAGAAAGCCTCAGCTGACGTTCCGGTTCATTCCAGAGCTGAGGTCAGGGTTCTGTGCAGGACACTGAAGTTTCTTCAAATCAAGCTTTTCTTCACGTCTTTATAGGAGTTTTTAAACACCTCACTGTCACTGCTGGACTGAGAATCGTCCACCAACCAAAAAAATCCAGCCAACAGCGCCCCATGGGCAGCGTCCTGTGACCACTGATGAAGGTCTAGAAGATGACCGACTCAAACAGCAGCGATAGATGAGCGATCGTCTCTGACTTTACATCTACAAGGTGAACCAGCTAGGTAGGAGTGTCTAATAGAGTCTAAACACACTAACACACCACTACCATGTCAGTGTCACTGCAGTGCTGAGAATGATCCACCAACCAAATATTAGGTGCTCTGTGGTGGTTGACCATTGAAGAACAGGGTGAAAGGAGGCTAAAAAAAAGTATGTAGAGAAACAGATGGACTACAGTCAGTAATTGTAGAACTACAAAGTACTTTTGCAGCATTCAGCAGAAACGTACATCCAAAACTGTTTGCTCAGGGGCTTGGCAGTGGTGTGACTCGAATGGCATCCCTCTGATTATGAGTCCAGTACCTTGACCGCTGAGCTACCGCTGATGATCATACAGCCGTGACGGATAAGCGCCTCTCCAGGAGCAACAGCAATGAAATGATGAAAATGAAATGAAATAAATGAAAATATATTCATACAGCAAAAAGCGAACGGTGAATCATCGTTTTGATCAGAACGTGTTACTGCAGCGTTTCTCTGCGTCTCCTGGTGTTAAAATAAACTGAGCCAAAATGGCTCCACAGATTGTTGTGTTTTCTGTCGGGTCAGTAGGAACATTGTGTTTGGAGCTCCTACTGTCGCCGCTTATTGCTCTCTGAGTGAAAAATGAAAATAATCCAACAATAAGAAGCTTTTGTTTTCACTCACTGTCCCTGTCCTGCTTATTCCTGGAGATCAGACTCCCGCCCATGACCTGGTCATCTCTCAAAAACATTGGTGTTGTCCTGGATAACCAGTGGTCATTCTAAACCGTTTCCTCCTCTACAACATCAAGAACATTGGGTCATTTGTCTCTACTGAAGCCACTCAGATTCTTGTTCAAAATGTAGCTGCCCATCTGGCTTTTAACCTACATAAACACTGCCACACCAACACCTCATCACCCCACTGCTGCCACACCAACACATAATCACCCCACTACTGCCACATCACTTTATCACCCACTGCTGCTACATCACCTCATCGCTGTCACATCTCCTTATCACCCCACTGCTGCTACATCATCTCATCAGCTCACTGGTGACACACTTCACCGCTGCCACATCACCTTATCACCCCACTGCTATCTTGTCATCACCCCACTGCTGCCACATCATAACCCCACTGCTGCCACATCATCACCCCACTGCTGCCACATCATAACCCCACTGCTCTCACATCAACACCTCATCACCCCACTGCTGCCACATTATCACCCCACTGCATGCGTTCTGTTCTCTGGCTTTCTATAGCTGCCCACATTATCACCTCACTGCTGCTACATCATCAGCCCACTGCTGCGTTCTCCTCTCTGGCTTTCTATAGCTGCCTGCATTCAGTTTAAAACAATGATGCTCGCCTAAATAGCCAAAAATGGAGCCCCAAGGTACTTTATAAAATTATTAAAGACCTTCATCACCTCTTTACTAAGCACTCAAGCTAAGAATCAACATGCACTTACTAACCTTCTATAACATCCTTAAAAAACATATTCCTTTGTTCTAGGAGGGTTTTAGCAGATTGGATCCTTGGACTGTTGTTTACTTAAACTAGAGTAGGGAAATGTTTACTGTGGAAGCTCTTTTGTACGTCGCTCTTGATAAAAGTGTCTGCAAGATGCTGAGAATATAAAATGCAAATGTAGCTGAACCCGGTCGTTCCTAAATTCTCTATATTAAAACCCACCCAGATTTTAAAACATTGGGTGCAAGGCAGGGTAACCCTGGACTGATCGCCATTCCATCACAGGGCTTCGTCCACCCCACACCTCAGACGCCTGGCAGGTCGATAGCACAGCTGAGATTCTAACCCAGATCTCAGAAGAAGAAGGCCTTTATTTGTCATATATACAGTTATACAGTGTATCACAAAAGTGAGTACACCCCTCACATTTCTGCAAATATTTCATTATATCTTTTCATGGGACAACACTATAGACATGAAACTTGGATATAACTTAGAGTAGTCAGTGTACAGCTTGTATAGCAGTGTAGATTTACTGTCTTCTGAAAATAACTCAACACACAGCCATTAATGTCTAAATAGCTGGCAACATAAGTGAGTACACCCCACAGTGAACATGTCCAAATTGTGCCCAAATGTGTCGTTGTCCCTCCCTGGTGTCATGTGTCAAGGTCCCAGGTGTAAATGGGGAGCAGGGCTGTTAAATTTGGTGTTTTGGGTACAATTCTCTCATACTGGCCACTGGATATTCAACATGGCACCTCATGGCAAATAACTCTCTGAGGATGTGAGAAATAGAATTGTTGCTCTCCACAAAGATGGCCTGGGCTATAAGAAGATTGCTAACACCCTGAAACTGAGCTACAGCATGGTGGCCAAGGTCATACAGCGGTTTTCCAGGACAGGTTCCACTCGGAACAGGCTTCGCCAGGGTCGACCAAAGAAGTTGAGTCCACGTGTTCTGCGTCATATCCAGAGGTTGGCTTTAAAAAATAGACACATGAGTGCTGCCAGCATTGCTGCAGAGGTTGAAGACGTGGGAGGTCAGCCTGTCAGTGCTCAGACCATACGCCGCACACTGCATCAACTCGGTCTGCATGGTCGTCATCCCAGAAGGAAGCTGACGCACAAGAAAGCCCGCAAACAGTTTGCTGAAGACAAGCAGTCCAAGAACATGGATTACTGGAATGCCCTGTGGTCTGACGAGACCAAGATAAACTTGTTTGGCTCAGATGGTGTCCAGCATGTGTGGCGGCGCCCTGGTGAGAAGTACCAAGACAACTGTATCTTGCCTACAGTCAAGCATGGTGGTGGTAGCATCATGGTCTTGGGCTGCATGAGTGTTGCTGGCACTGGGGAGCTGCAGTTCATTGAGGGAAACATGAATTCCAACATGTACTGTGACATTCTGAAACAGAGCATGATCCCCTCCCTTCGAAAACTGGGCGTCATGGCAGTTTTCCAACAGGATAACGACCCCATACACAACCTCCAAGATGACAACTGCCTTGCTGAGGAAGCTGAAGGTAAAGGTGATGGACTAAACCCAATTGAGCACCTGTGGCGCATCCTCAAGTGGAAGGTGGAGGAGTTCAAGGTGTCTAACATCCAACAGCTCCGTGATGTCATCATGGAGGAGTGGAAGAGGATTCCAGTAGCAACCTGTGCAGCTCTGGTGAATTCCATGCCCAGGAGGGTTAAGGCAGTGCTGGATAATAATGGTGGTCACACAAAATATTGACACTTTGGGCACAATTTGGACATGTTCACTGTGGGGTGTACTCACTTATGTTGCCAGCCATTTAGACATTAATGGCTGTGTGTTGAGTTATTTTCAGAAGACAGTAAATCTACACTGCTATACAAGCTGTACACTGACTACTCTAAGTTATATCCAAGTTTCATGTCTATAGTGTTGTCCCATGAAAAGATATAATAAAATATTTGCAGAAATGTGAGGGGTGTACTCACTTTTGTGATACACTGTACATATACATGTGTACAGTACAATGAAAGTCTTTCTTCAGCCAGTGTACGGCGCCCCCAGAGAGGATTAAGGGCCTCTCTTGAAAGCTTTACCCACTTGGCTTTCACTGTTCTGTGGAGGAATGGTGGTGGATTCTTACATACAACTGTGGATGGCGCTACATCTCTCACATTGGTTAGAAGTCGCTGTTGCGGTGGCAACAACCATCCATCCTTGCCTCCATCCATTAAGATCTTCCTCCTGGGCTAGCACGCAGGACTGGTGCGTCACGCCAACGTCCTACCAATCTCTGATCGAACTCGCTGACCCTCTTTCACGGTTCTGACTTTAAAAGCACTGAGTCACGGAGTAATTAATTGTGCTTCCTTACTGTTTCAGTTTTTCCGGTTTCCCTCCGAGGACGACATGTTCTGAGTCACATCATATTCCTCACTGTAAGGTGGCACTTCTGTTTTTATTCCCTGTTTCCATTTCTCTTATTTAATCTATCAACAGTCATTTAAAAATCTATAACGTGACACATCAGTCTTGTTTTCTTTAGTCTGCTTCTATATTTAGGTGTCGCTACAGTGGATCTGGTCCAAACACCAGTCAATTTTTACACCGGACGCCCTTTCTGATGCAACCCTCCTATTTCTATTCGAGCCCGGGCCCGGAGCACGTCCCAACGACAGACTGCTCGGTCATGTTCACGCAGACACCCGACCGGCTGATAGCACCGCTGAGATTCGAACCCTGGATCCCCAGATCTCAGCAGTAGTGAGCTGTTGTACTTTATCGCTGCACCACCCAAACAACCGAATAATATTAATCATAATAATAATAATAATAATCAGAATCTACATTTTTATACAACCCCAAATCGGAATAAGAAAAAGTTGGGGCAGTATGGAAAATGAGATATTTCATGTTTTGTCTGGTAAACTTCATTTCATTTACTAATAAGCATCCATTCCTGCATTTCAGGCCTGCAACACATTCCAAAAAAAGTTGGGACAGTAGAGCATTTACCACTTTGTAATGTTGCCGTTCCTTTTCACCACACTTAAAAGACCCTTTGGCACAGAGGAGACCAGGAGATTGAGTGTTTTAGCTTTTATTTTGTCCCATTCTTCCTTCATGCAAACACGTCTTAAGATGTGCAACAGTCCGGCGTCATCGTTGAAATATCTCGGGTTCAAACTGTCTGCAACCAAATAAAAGTCAAAGTAAACGTAAGGAACACTGCATTTTTATTTTATTTGCATTTACTGTCCCAACTTTTTCTGATTTGGGGTTGTAGATCCCCCTTCATACAGCAGCAGTTCAAGTGCTTTACAAGACTAAAAATGGCACTAATGCAATCATTCAAATGAAAGAATAAAAAGGCAAGAATCTAATTAAATTAAATGCTTGATTAAAAACTAAATTAATGAATGAATAGAAAGTGAATCAGCGAGTCACCGGGGAACCAGGATCTTAACCTGCAGTGACACTGACATGGTGGTGGTGTGTTAGTGTGTGTTGTGCTGGTATGAGTGGATCAGACACAGCAGTGCTGCTGGAGTTTTTAAACACCTCACTGTCACTGCTGGACTGAGAATCGTCCACCAACCAAAAACATCCAGCCAACAGCGCCCCGTGGGCAGCGTCCTGTGACCACTGATGAAGGTCTAGAAGACGACCGACTCAAACAGCAGCAATAGATGAGCGATCGTCTCTGACTTTACATCTATAAGGTGGACTGACTAGGTAGGCGTGTCTAATAGAGTGGACAGTGAGTGGACACGGTATTTAAAAACTCCAGCAGCGCTGCTGTGTCTGATCCACTCATACCAGCACAACACACACTAACACACCACCACCATGTCAGTGTCACTGCAGTGCTGAGAATCATCCACCACCTAAATAATACCTGCTCTGTGGGGGTCCTGACCATTGAAGGACAGGGTGAAAGCAGGCTAAAAAAAAGCATGTAGAGAAACAGATGGACTACAGTCAGTAATTGTAGAACTACAACGTGCTTCTATATGGTAAGTGGAGCTGATAAAATGGACAGTGAGTGTAGAAACCAGGAGGTGGTTTTAATGTTATGGCTGAGTGTTTATATTAGATCTGCTTTATGTGTAATGTTTAAAACCTGGTCACCCAGAGAAAAAACTCAAATCCACCCAAATCCAAACTTGTAGAAACATTAAATTATACAGTAGAAGTTAGCGTAGGATGCAGTGGGTACAAGATCTGATGGTCGGGGTACGTGATCTGAAGTCTAAAAGCAGAAGATTATACAGCTGGAGATGGTGAGCAGATCCTGCAGAAACGTTCATAATCTGTGACGTCTCTGAGATATTTTGCCCGGACTTTTACTCATGACTCATTCAGTGTGTGTGTGTGTGTGTGTGTGTGTGTGTGTTGTTCTTCCTAAAATGAACACTTCTCCAGAAAAATGCAGCTATAAAACATGATTTTCTATTCATCCAGTAGGAGATGAGATGGACTAAATTGAGCTACACACATAATAACAATATTTTATATCAGATATAAACTCAATTCCATAAAAGTTGGGACATTGTGTGAAATTCAGATCATAACAAAAAACAGTAATTTAGAAACTCGTAGTAGAAATAATTTAATGTATTGATGCCTGATGCCTGTAACATATACCAAAAACGTAGGGATGCAGGAAGTTCGCAGAACGTCTGTTGAGCGCGTAGCCACTGATGCGCCGCTGCTTTCACATCATCACATGAAAATCTTCTTCCTCTTAAAGCTTCTTTGAGCGTCCAAAAAGGTGGAGATCAGATGGAGCTAAATCCGGACTATAAGCGTCTCTCAGACACGACCGATTCCTCCTCCACCCGCCCTCACCGTTTATAACAGGTGATGCTGTCAGGCAATAGACCAGAAGTTTAGAAACAGGAAATTGAGTAATTTACCCCCAGCAGTCCATAACATTATTAAAAGATCCAAAGAGATCTGGGAGACATCTCTGGTGTAAAGGACAAACCTGAAACCCAATGTAGAAAATGACCTTTAATCCTTCAGACAGCACTGCATCAATAACTGACTGTGTGGTGCTGGAGGGCTCAGCGGTCAATTATGGGCTAATATGAAAGTCCATACTTGAGGCACTGACTGAGAGAGGAAAAGTCAGTACAGTTTTTAAAAAGTGCAACCTCTGCTGTCTGTTCGAGGCAACCTTTACAAGTGGTGAACAGGCATAACATTATGACCACCTTCCTAATATTGTGTTGATCCCCCTTTTGCTGCCAAAACAGCCCTGTAACTGTGATGCTCTGTGTATTCTGACACCTTTCTATCAGAACCAGCATGAACTTCTTCAGCAGTTTGAGCTACAGGAGCTCGTCTGTTGGATGGGACCACACATGCATCAATGAGCCTTGGCCGCCCAGTTGCCGGTTTACCACTGTTCCTTCCTTGGACCACTTTTGATAGAAACCGGGACACACCCCACAAGAGCTGCAGTTTTGGAGATGCTCTGACCCAGTCGTCTAGCCATCACAATCTGGCCCTCGTCAAACCGGCTCAGATCCTCACGCTCGCCCATTTTTCCTGCTTCTAACATCAACTCTGAGGATGAAATGTTCACTTGGTGCCTAATATATCCCCCCCACTAACAGGTGCCGTGATGAAGAGATAATCAGTATTATTCACTTCACCTGTCAGTGCTCATAATGTTATGCCTGGTCGGTGTATAGGACATAGTGTGACTCTGGTACGGCTCTATGTGAGAATCAACAGCTGGCCGGAGTCAAGAAAACCAGCACACGTGCCAAAGGGAACGGGTGCTAGTCTGAGGAATTAGGTCTAGGGAATTGGTAACAGCTACAGTAGATAAGTTAGGATTCTACTGTGCAAAGTGGAAGCCAACTATCAACAACATCTAGAAACGTCAACCGAGTTATGGAAATAATGAACGTCTTGTACTAAAAAGGAAACGACCAAGGATTCTTCACATTCTTCAGATCAGGTCAGAAAGGATTCACAAATCATAGCTGTCGATCGATTGATTGATTGATTGGTCTGCTCCAATCACCACAGTAGATCATTCTCATCCATAGTGGCAGTTGTAGCCTAATGGTTAAGGTACTGGATTTGTAATCAAAAGATTGTTGGTTCAAACCCCACCACTGCCAGGTTACCACTGTTGGGCCCTTAAGCAAGGCCCTTAACCCTCAGTTGCTTAGATTGTATACTGTCACAGTACTGTTAGTCGCTTTGGATAAAAGCATTCACTAAATGCCAAAAATGTAAATGTATTCCTGACACAATTTCTTACACTGGATTCCCTTCCAGAGTTCCCAACAACTAGGTTCTTCCCACACATACACACACACTCACACACACTCAGACACATACATAGTCAATTGACACCCAATTTTCAAAAAGGTAGGAGTGTCTAATAGAGTGGACAGTGAGTGGACACAGTATTTAAAAACTCCAGCAGCGCTGCTGTGTCTGAACCACTCATACCAGCACAACACACACTAACACACCACCACCATGTCAGTGTCACTGCAGTGCTGAGAATGATCCACCACCTAAATAATACCTGCTCTGTGGTGGTCCTGTGCAGGTCCTGACCATTGAAGGACAGGGTGAAAGCAGGCTAAAAAGCATGCAGAGAAACAGATGGACTACAGTCAGTAATTGTAGAACTACAAAGTGCTTCTATATGGTAAGTGGAGCTGATAAAATGAACAGTGAGTGTAGAAACAAGGAGGTGGTTTTAATGTTATCGCTGATCAGTGTAAGTGTTTCTATTAGCACACACACACACACACTCAGACACATACATAATCAGTTGACACCCCATTTTCAAAATTTACATTTACATTTTCGGCATTTAGCAGATGCTTTTATCCAAAGCGACTTACAATTATGACTGAACACGAGCAATTGAGGGTTAAGGGCCTTGCTCAGGGACCCAACAGTGGCAGCTTGGCGGTGGTGAGGCTTGAACAGGCAACCTTCTGATTACTAGTCCAGTACCTTAACCACTGAGCTATCACTGCCAAAATGTACTTGTTTATGTGTTTTTAAGGCCAATACTGTGAAGAGAGATGAATTGGCTGGAGTTTGCTGCTCCGCTGTCCAGTAGGGGTGTTCTTTAGCTGAGGAGTTCACCACAGCTCATGAAGGCACCTCAAGCAGGCTTGGAATTCAATATACTGACCTTTCAGTACCATTATTTGCTGCGTGATTGTTTTGTTCTTGGTGTGACGGAGACGGAAGGACGTGACTCTGAACGACTCTGGTTTTGATCTGCAGGTCTTGATCTGCCTGGTAGGTTTATGCAGCTTTTGCTGTCCTGACCTCTGATGGTTGCTGGTAACGTTTGTGGGTAAAACTGGAACCACATGATTTCATTTGCTTGTTTTTCTTCTGAAGGAAACAGAACATGTTCAAGCCAGTAGTGAGAAGTGAGTTGAAATAGAGAACAGTCCCATTTGGTTGAATTATTACATTCTCGCTCTCTTTTTCTCGCTCTCTCTCTATCACGCCCCCCTTCTCCAGCTGCACATCTGGATCTATGGGTCAGCACTGAGTCGCGCTGCTGGTCTGAACATTTAGAATTAAACTTCGCAGCGTTGGATCTGCAGCTGGACTTTATTACTTTATTGCTGGACAGAAAGGTGAGGTTTGATCTCCCATCTTTACCTCCACATCTGCGCATATGTACTTCCACATCTGTCCATCTTTACCTGCTCTTCTGTTCACCTTTACTTCAACATCTGTCCACCTTCACCTCCCTCCCCGTGTTTGTGTTCCTTCTTGTACGAATCTGATCCACTTTTCCAGACACGCAGAACACGTGGACGTTCTCCAGATGTTCAAATGGTGTTACGCTGACTTTCCTCTTCAACTCTGAACAGAAGTGTGTCTACAACTTTCACTTTCTCCACACTTAATGTTCAATTTAGCAAATAAACAGGATTTGCATGCAGATTTACTTCTTTATTGATTTGTTTACTTATTATCACTAAGAAAAGCTGAATATGAAATTTGACCGGGGGTGCAAACTTTTACTGTGTCTTTCTGGTCTGCTACTGGCTAGAACACCAGTGTTTAATGGTATAACTGGTCCATTTTCTTGACCATCCAATGGTGCAAAAGACAACAATTCTGGTTGGTGTCCAGCAAATCTATTTTAGATATACTCTGATCAGCCATAACATTAAAACCACCTCCTGGTTTCTACACACACTGTCCATTTTATCAGCTCCACTTACCATATAGAAGCACTTTGAAGTTCTACAATTACTGACTGTGATCAGGACCCCCACAGAGCAGGTATTATTTAGGTGGTGGATAATTCTCAGCACTGCAGTGACACTGACATGGTGGTGGTGTGTTAGTGTGTGTTGTGCTGGTATGAGTGGATCAGACACAGCAGCGCTGCTGGAGTTTTTAAATACCGTGTCCACTCACTGTCCACTCTATTAGACACTCCTACCTAGTCAGTCCACCTTATAGATGTAAAGTCAGAGACGATGGCTCATCTATTGCTGCTGTTTGAGTCGGTCATCTTCTAGACCTTCATCAGTGGTGACAGGACGCTGCCCACGGGGTGCTGTTGGCTGGATATTTTTGGTTGGTGGACTATTCTCAGTCCAGGAGTGACAGTGAGGTGTTTAAAAACTTCAGCAGCGCTGCTGTGTCTGATCCACTCATACCAGCACAACACACACTAACACACCACCACCATGTCAGTATCACTGCAGTGCTGAGAATGATCCACCACCTAAATAATACCTGCTCTGTGGGGGTCCTGTTATCTAAATAAATTGGACATTATGAATAAATGAAGAAGCTGTGAAGGGTTAATAAGTTCTCAGACATTCTGATCATCTGTGTTCGGCTGGTTTGATGTTATTTAACCTGTATCAGTGCCAGCGCTCCTCATGACCGTCCAGTTTTCTCTGTGATTAAATGAACTACATGTTGAGTAAATCTCCTCTCTCAGCGCGCTTGTTATTGTTGGCGTTTACGTTGTGATGTTTTAAATATTTAAGTGTTCAGCTCCTTATCTGGCCATCAGAGACTCTGAGAATAAAGTTATTCTGTGCAGAATCGACCAGATAGTTTGGGAGAAAAACCCTAAAAAAACATTGTATTAATATTTAAACTTAATAGATAGGAATTTTTGCACTGAAACCAACAAGAGTACAAATAATAATAACGATAATAAAATAATAATAACAATATAAATACAAATAATAATAATATTAATAATGAAAATACATCAATAAAATTGTATTTTTATTATTTCCACTACTGTTATTATTTCTACCACAATCATTATTATTATTATTATTATTAACAGTATTATTATTATTATCACTATTATGGTTATTATTATTATCACTATTATTATTATTATCACTATTATTATTATTATTATCATCACTATTATTATTATTATCACTATTATTATTATTATTATTATCACTATTATTATTATCATCACTATTATTATTATTGACAGTATTATTATTATTATCACTATTATGGTTATTATTATTATCACTATTATTATTATTATCATCACTATTATTATTATTATCACTATTATTATTATTATCACTATTATTATTATTATTATCATCACTATTATTATTATTATCATCACTATTATTATCATCACTATTATTATTATTATTATCATCACTATTATTATTATTATCACTATTATTATCACTGTTATTATTATATCATCACTATTATTATTATTACCACTGTTATTATCATTTATTATTATTATTACCACTATTATTATTACCACTATTATTATCATTTATTATTATCACTATTATTATTATTATTAGTAGTAGTAGTATTACCACTATTATTATTATTATCATTTATTATTATTATTACCACTATTATTATTATTACCATTATTATTATTATTAATATTACCATTATTATTATTATTATTATTACTACTACCACTATAGGCTTCGGATATTCCACCCCCCTACCAAACACTTAACTCAATTATGTTAGTAATTAGACGCCCGACTGGCTGATAGCAACGCTGGAGATAGACAGAAGCTCCTACTGTACAGCTGGCTCCAAGCCCATGGTAATGTACAGATCGCTTGACAAAGCACCACTGTTCCATGTACTTTTATACTGGTGCAGTGAATCTAGCCCTGTTCATATGGGCACAGAGAAGTCATGAATTATAGTTATTATAATCAGTAATAATCCTGATATAAACTAGCCTTGGCTTGTTTGGTTCATGTGTGTCCTGCAGATGTGGGGTCCAGCACACACACACACACACACACACACACACACACACACACACACACACACACACACACACACACACACACAGTAAGTTAAAGTGTAACAGAGCGTGTGGTTCTGGTTCTTTCTCAGTTAGTGATGACCTGGAGGTGGATACTCGGTGTGATCCTGCTCAGTGTGGTTCTGGATCTCCGAGCTGAGCCTGAACACCCGCTGGAAGAAGAGCAGATGCTGGAGGAGGAAGAAGAGGAGGAGGAGGTGAAGAGGAAGAATGGAAAGATCTGCCCGGATCAGTGCAGCTGCTCGGACGAAGGATCCGTCGACTGTGCCGGTGTTGATCTATCAGAGTTTCCTCAGGACCTGCCGGAGAAAACACGCCAACTCTCACTACAGGTGTGTGTGTGTGAACTATACATAATAACTGCTTTAAGGTTAGTAGATGGATCACCAGCAGGTTCCCAGGAACTTCATTTTTTTGGAAAATTTTAGGAACCAAATCTTTGGTAAGTTTCCAGTAATGTTACTAATTCACCTGTCGTGTCTCTATCAGAAAAACAAGAACTTTTTCCAGAACAACAACAACTCAGTAGCTTCTTCAGAAGCCCAGAAGCTCTTCAGGAATTTAAAAAAGAAATATCTGGCCGCTCAGGCGGTAAAACACCAGAGCTGGGATTTCGAATACATCGTATCGCTGATCGGCATATGAGCTCGCCTTGTGCAGGTGAAACGATGCAGTCGGCTACTGCACACGTGTAGGAGGGGGCGTGTGTCTGTTATGCTCTCCTCAATTGGGGCGGGGGTCGGCACCAGTAGAGAGGAAGCATAACGCAACTGGGTAAAAATCAGGGAAGAGAAAAGGGATAAAATGCATAATAAAAAAAAGAATTGGCTTTCTCTTATGAGATTCTTATTGGAATTGATTTGGTAATCGTTCCAGTACATTTTCTATAGAATGAACCCTTTTTCAGGAGTCCAGGGTGTTTTAATACACCTCCACTGAATGGACCGAGTCCAGTTTAGGTTTGGCATGGTGCTTGTTCCTCTGAGGAACACAGTTCCACCAAAGAAGCTCAGAACCTCTGAAATGTTTCAAAGAACCCTGAAAATTTTCACCTAGGATCATTTTTAAGGAACATTTTAGGAACCAAAATCTTCTGTAAGTTTTCAGTGATGGAATTTTATTAAGCTACTTCAGAGCTTTTTAAAGGAACCATCAACTGAATCACAAATGTAAGAACTAGAAAGCTTTTCCAGAACCCAACAACTCAGGAGTTTTTTGAGGAGCCAAGAAGCTCTTCAGGAATAATAATAATAATAAAAAAGATTTCTTTTAAGAAATTCTGAGATTTTTACTTGGAATTGCTTTGTAACCGTTTCAGTAAATCTTCTATAGAATGAACCCTTTATCGGAATCCAGGACATTTGAATACACTTCCACTGAATGAACCGAGTCCAGTTTAGGTTTGAGGAACACAGTTCCACCAAAGAAACTCAGAACCTCTGGGATGTTTCAGAGCCCTGATTTGTGAAGGAACATTTTAGGAACATTCCACTAATGAAACGTATCAATAATAAGTCATTTAGAGTCGTTTTTTTTTTAGGAAATTATCAACTTGAAAATGTAAGAACACTTTGTCTCATGTCTCTATTAAAAAACAGGAACTCTTTCCAGAACCCAACAACTCAGGAGCTTCTTCAGGAGCCCAGAAGCTCTTCAGAAATTGAAATTCAGGAATCCAGGGTTTTAATACAGGTTTTTTTAAACCCTGGGTCGAGACCCTTGGGTGGGTCGCAAGCCAGAAAAATGGGTCACACAGAAAAATAAAAAGATTAAATAAAGAAATTTTAACAGGTGCATAAACATGAAATGAACTTGTACACTAGCGCCCCCTTATGGAGACTTTATTTTACATCTTGTAAACCACAGTAGGACCAGATTTTCACTGTTTTTATTAATTTATATTAAGTTTTTATTAAAGTATATTTAGTTTTGTGTTTCATTTTGTTGCATTGTTTGTGTTGCCTGGGTCATGGTAAAAATCAGGGACAAAATGTGGGTTGCTTGAAAATAAGTATGAAAAACTTTGTTTTAAGTCAAGTTTGGGTTAGGCATGGTGTTTGTTCCACTAGTGTCTGTATGGGTTTCTACTGGATGTCTAGACACTCTGGGGTTTGAGTGGGATTGTGGAGGTGAGTATTCAAGATGTGTTCTCGCAATGTATATTAGTTTTCTTTGGGCTCAGTGCAACTCTAGCAGAACTTTATGATGAACAGACTGTGCCAGACATTTAGCTCAAGTTATCCTTTGAAGTTTAGAAATGATAACCGATGTTTAAATGAGCTCTCGAACAACCTCTAATCTTCACTTTTACTTCATCTAATCTTTTGGGTTCTCCTGCTTTAGAACAACATGATCTCGGAGATAAGAGCAGTGGATCTCTCGCGGCTCACCCAACTGGAGACCCTGAACCTGCAAAACAATCGACTAACCTCACAAGGTAAACAGTGTTCGTCTTAGTCGATCAGCCAAGATGTTAGAGCTCCGTTAATTAAAAAACGCTAACAGCTACCAATTCAGCTTCACACAAAGATGTTCAGTAATACTTGAACATCTCAAAGAGCCATAGAGAGCCGTAGATAAACACTGACAGCAGAACTTAAGGTCGTACTGAAGAGGTATTGAATGACTTTAAGTGTCATCGATGCCACTTATCCTATAGGTCAATGAATGGCTGATAGAGGTTGAAGATCTCAGCACTGATGGGCTAGCGAGTTTCTCAGCACTGCCACCTGAGCGTGTGTTGACTTTAATATTGTGTGTAAACGTGTGGTTTCAGGTCTTGGAGACGACGGGTTCGAGGCGCTGGAGCAGCTCAGTTATTTATACCTGGCGAATAATAAGGTGAGAACAGGAAAAGGCTTCCAGAGTCGCTTCATCAGTGTGTGAACGTGGAAAGTTCTGGAGTGTGGGAGGTATAAGCCATAACATAACATTAAAACCACCTCCTGGTTTCTACACTCACTGTCCATTTTATCAGCTCCACTTACCATATAGAAGCATGTTGTAGTTCTACAATTACTGACTGTAGTCCATCTGTTTCTCTGCATGCTTTGTTAGCCCCCCTTCATGCTGTTCTTTAATGGTCAGGACCCCCACAGAGCAGGTATTATTTAGGTGGTGGATCATTCTCAGCACTGCAGTGACACTGACATGGTGGTGGTGTGTTAGTGTGTGTTGTGCTGGTATGAGTGGATCAGACACAGCAGCGCTGCTGGAGTTTTTAAATACCGTGTCCACTCACTGTCCACTCTATTAGACACTCCTACTTAGTCGGTCCACCTTGTAGATGTAAAGTCAGAGACCATCGCTCATCTATTGCTGCTGTTTGAGTCGGTCATCTTCTAGACCTTCATCAGTGGTCACAGGACGCTGCCCACGGGGCGTTGTTGGGTGGATATTTTTGGTTGGTGGACTATTCTCAGTCCAGCAGTGACAGTGAGGTGTTTAAAAACTCCAGCAACATACCAGCACAACACACACTAACACACCACCACCATGTCAGTGTCACTGCAGTGCTGAGAATGATCCACCACCTAAATAATACCTGCTATGTGGTGGTCCTGACCATTAAAGAACAGCATGAAAGGGGGCTAACAAAGCATGCAGAGAAACAGATGGACTACAGTCAGTAATTGTATAACTACAAAGTGCTTCTATAAGGTAAGTGGAGCTGATAAAATGGACAGTGAGTGTAGAAACAAGGAGGTGGTTTAAATGTTATGGCTGATCAGTGTACATTATAAATATACAGTATAAATTTGAGTTTGACACCCCTGGTCTAGAAGGAAGCATGTGTTAGCCCCCTTTCATCTTTGATTGGTGGCTGTGATGTGAGGAAGCATGTGGGAATTAAAAAATGAGCAAACAATGGGTTGAAAGACCGAGAACGTTGGAGGAAGCGAGTTGTTTTGACTTCGTGCTCTTCATGATGAAGTGTTTAATCCGTTTTTTAGGTGACCCAGATCCAGACTGGTAAACATTCACGACCACAAAAATGTTTCATCAGGTCACTGCCTTGAAACTGGTCCTGGTTATCTGGGACATCATGGCCGCCTTCCAGGGTCTGTTAATCCTCCAGACGTTTGTTTTTTAATGAAACGCTGGGAACTGAGCGCTTGATGATTTCTTAGGTCGGTCAACAGACATGGTTTAGCATTGATTTAGCATCGCACACATTTCCTCCTCCATTCCTCCCAGTCCAGATAAACATTAAAGCTCCTGTGTTAGGGCCAGAATGGCAGCGGGGTTTGACCTTCTCACAGCATAGCTGGCTCTCATGTAGCATGTTAGCTTCTAATCTTTTAGCTATTAAAGGCAGATTCGAAACATGCCGACTTTAAAGGGACAGCAGTGAGAGCGAATGATTAACCAGGGTCTCTGGGGGATTAGTGGAGTCCTGACTGAACAGCCAAGAGGCCACTGGAATGATTTCAATAAAAAAGGACCGACCACCCCGGTTCTTCTCGCCAACATCTTTAAACCATGTGACGTCTGAAAGAGAAGCTTGCGCAATTGAGCATTGTCTTAGTTTTGTGTCAGATGTGAGGCAGCTACAAATCCAGTTCCGAAAATGTTGGGACGGATCCTTCAGATGAATAAAAATGAAGCAAATTCGGGCTACTAACCAGGGTCCTTACACAGCGTCAAAGACCCCACCTTCTCGTTAGTCCGGTCTTTTCCCACATAGCAGACTTAGTGGCCGATTTTGTCTGCTGCAGGCACTGCCAATTGTGCCTACTAGGGGGTGCCCAGCCGACTGGTAGCAGAGCTGAGTTTTGACTCTTGGGTTCGAATCTTCGCACTGCCAACGGCCCGGCTGGGTGCTTATCAGAAACAGTTGGCTGTGTCTGAAGGAGGGAAGGTCGCCCAGGGTTTTAACCTCCTTGTCGCCCCACCAGTGAGCCCTACTGTCTGTTTGAGGCACTGGCATAACTGGCGGAAGGATACTGTATGTGTGGTCCGCTGTAGGTCCTGAGGCGCTCTGGGAAAATTATTATGCCAAGTGCTAGTCTGCAGCCCTCCTCAGCCAGCGTGGATGTTGTACAACCAGTTAATGTTGCCAGAGTGTGAGTATATCCAAATTGGGAAGAAATGTATTGTTAGCAAGTCATCATTACTTGTTTTACTATTATTTTTTTTTTACATTTTGCCCTCTTCCTCCCAATCTAGTCATATCCAATTCCTCAATTCTAATCACTATAGACTCCCACTCTGACCGAGGAGAGCCTCAGACTATCAGGCGCCCCCAGACTTGATGAGACAAGTCTCACAGAAAGCAGCATCTCGTACGGAGAGTCACGCACTACCATCCATGAATCATCGTCCCTCATGCAGGCGTCTCAACCAGCCAGCAGAGGTCGCAGTTGCAGCAGCGATGAGAAACCCACCGAACCCTTTACTTCAGGCCTGTGTGGGCACCCAATAGCACAGCTAAGATTCAAACTAGAGAGCTCTAGATGGTGGTGGTGGGCTAGCGCATTAGACCGCTGTTGCTTCCTAATGAGATTGTAATGTAATCACGGCTTGTTGTGATTTTTTATCGTAATTGTTTTTTATTTATAATAATATATATTTATGTTCTTTTTACAGCTCACAGCAGCACCCGTGTACCTTCCACCCACGCTGGTTAGCGCCGACTTCGCTGCAAATCAGCTAACCAAGATCTACTCGTACACGTTCGGCCAGAAACCTGGACTCAAGTGCGTAGGATTCTCTTCACTTACCGTACGCAGATGTGGTGAAAAAATATGTGGACACCCCTTTTAATTATTGACTTCACCCATTGCAAACAGACGTAAAAATCTATTATATTAAAGAAATCAACTCCATTCCACATCTTTGGGATGGATTAGAACGTCTATTGCGAGCCACACCTTCGTCCGAGATCAGTGCCCGAGGAGTGGAGGGCTCTCTATATTTGGCCAATAGCTTACGTTTGGGTGTCCGCATACTTTTGACCATGTTGCGTATCACTGGAACATACCATAATACATTTTTATATATATACTGCAAAAATACAGGTTCTAACCCTGTGGTTCACGCTGTATCTCAGGTCAGTGTATCTCCACAACAACAAGCTGACCGATGCCGGATTACCTGATGGAATGTTCAACGGCTCCGACAATTTGGAGGTGTTAATAATGTCCAGTAACTTCTTGCGGCACGTCCCTAAAGGCCTGCCAGCCGCACTTTACCATCTTCACCTGAAGGTAGTTCATTTAAGTTAGCATTAGTGTGTTGCCCCACTGAAAACAAACCCAAACTAAATTAGTCTACACTGCAAGCTAGCTTAAAGTCACCGCTAGGTACGTCTCATAGACGTCATGTTTCACTCAATCGGTCTGAGATACAATATTTTGATTATTATTCACATTTCCCCTCACTTTAGTCATATATAAACCCGCAAATGTAATTCCAATGCTGCATTCACTTTCTTGCTCTTACTGAGGACAGATCCAGGCTATCACATGCCCCCACTTGCTAGAGGTGGAGTCTAATGCCAAGTTCACACTACACGACTGGATCTCTTGCAATCGGGAGTCTTTCGAATCGGTGTGTATTTCACACTACACGACTGATGGGCGATAGGGGGTCACACACTACACTGTCTATCACCAACTGGAATCGCCGGCGAGCTTCTCTGGTCTCCCAAACTACGTTCTGTCACGAAAACACACGCGAGAAGTGACAAGGGGTTTAATGATACCACGTCCATAAATGCACGTCAACAAGTAGCGAGCGATAAAGGTTGGTGTGCTGATGTGCAGCATAAAATTAATTTTGCAATGCAGCGTGGGTGTTTCGTAGAGAACGATAATGTCAGAAATACTATAAAACTTGTGTGTGTGCTGATGTATTCTGATATAAAATATATTACGCCCCTGTCCCACCTTTTTACACTCCTCCCCTGCGTTTCTCCTCACGCCGTATCTTGCGTTCTCATTGGCTGTTTGACATAGCACTCGTTGCCAGTTGGGCGACTCAGATCCAGATATTTGACAAGCTAGAAATCTCTCTTCAGTCAGATCGAGTTGTTGAGTAGTTCACACACAGCAATTGAGAGCGGAGTTTTGATAGGCGAACCCCGAACCCCGTGTTGCTCCCGAGCCGGCAACTCTAGCGCTGACCAGTTGGCGAGCGAAACTCAGGGCAAAAATCGTGTAGTGTGAGCTAGGCATAACAGAGAGCTGTATCACGTACGGATAGCGACGCCTATGCTATTCTGTTTTCATCCACCCTTCATGCAGGCGCTTCGACCAGCCAGCAGAGGTTGCATTTGTTTCACTTATAATGAAAAAACCTGTTGACCTCCCTTCCTGAGATAAACGCATTTGGATTGCCTGTTGGACGCCCATCCAGGTCTCTAGCACCCGAGCACCCCTCTGGGGACAACTGGCAGCACAAGGCAGAGAGCAGCTCAAGGGCTCTAGTGTATATACAGCATGTGGCTGGTGGTGTAAACAGACCCAGAGTGACCCTGACCAGGATAAAAGTGGTTCAGCACTGCTTTCTTCTGCACGGTTGCTGTCGTTGCCTTTGTGATCATCCGCCTCTGATGTTGTCCTATGGTGCTGCTGCCTAGTATAGATGGTACTTATCCAAAGCGACTTACAGTACTGTCACAGTATACAGTCTAAGCAATTGAGACTTAAGGGCCTTGCTCAAGGGCCCAACAGTGACAACCTGGCAACGGTGTGGCTTGAACCAACAACCATTGGATTACTAGTCAGGGAGGTGAAGTTTCCACAGCAGCATGGCTGATACATCACCATACTTTAAAAGTTAACTTGCAATTCCATTGAAGACAACACTTAAGCTCCAGACGACTATATGGCCAAAAGTATGTGGACACCACTCTTAATTACTGAGCTTTGACATTTCAGCCACACCTGTTTCCAACAGGTATAAAATGAATGATCATGAAATGCTTTATCCTGATCCGTGTCACAGTTATGGCCCCATCCAGAATCAATGGGCGCAGGGCATGAACGCACCGCGGACAAGGTTTCAGCCAACCCCACACCCCAGACATGGCCAAACGTGTCTGTGTAGTCACCCAGGTTTGAATCTCGGAGGTGGTGGGCAAGCATAATTGACCACTGTGCCACCTGATTGCCCTAAGAGATAGTGTGCTTATACATTTGTGACCACGGGGGCAGTGGTTGCACAGTGGGTTGAGCTTTTGGCTATTAGTTGAAAGGTTGACAGTTCAAATCTCAAGTGCAGTTGTAACCTAGCGGTTAAGGTACTGGACTAGTAACCACTGTTGGGCCCTTGAGCAAGACCCTTAACCCTGAAAGTGTCTCCTAAATGCTGAAAATGTAAATGTAGTCAAGTGCTTTAACCACTAGGCTACAAACTGCCCAGGATTCCAGGATGAGGAAACACAGGATTGCTGATTATAATGCAAACCCAGTCTCACAGTTTTACATCTCACTAGTCGCCCTGCTGTCTTTTTCCCACAATGCCGTGGTTCTGATTGAACTTGGAATGAATCAGTTTTTGGCGGCGCTTTAAAAAGGTCAGCGGCGAGCTGTAAAAAACGAGCGTCAAAGCGGTGAATCCATGTGGTACACAGCACCACTTCACAAAGCGGTTTTGCCACGTATTATGTGAATACAGCTGTGGGGTACCAGATGTTAAGCAACAAACGAATTCTCTTTTGACTGAATGGGCACAAATTCTTTAGAAAAACACCTAAATCTTCTGGAAGACCTTAACAGAAGCTGGTATAATCGTAAAAACGGCGCAACCTCATACAAATACCCACTTCTGCTTCTGCTTACTCACATTATTCCCATTGTGCAGAACATCAGATTCTTCTGTGATTGGATGATTAATGTCTGTTGACGTAACTGCTGCACGATTTCATCTTGACCAGGACATGCAGTTCTGTCTAAAACGTCTCCGTGAGCCTCTTCACCTCTTCACGTCATTGCTCTTCTGATGACTATCTTCTCTTAGAATAACAAGCTGGAGAAAATACCAGCAGGTGCGTTGGAGAACCTGTCCCATCTGAGAGAGCTGTACCTGCAGAACAACCTCCTGAGCAACAGCGGCATGGACAACACCACCTTCAGGTTGGGGCATTGTGGATTCTCCATAGCTTTGCTTTCAATTCTTCTACATCATGAATTATGAGAGTTGAGTCTCTTTAACAACCATGGGTTTATCATGGCATTTTCAAAAAGCTTATGGTAAGGTGTCCCTATACTTTTGGCCATATGGTTTAAATCATAGAAGACATGGGCACACTAAAGGTCTGAGAAGCTGGGGATGAATTTAAGGGCCCCAACCAGCACAAAAGGGCCCCTAGAATTTAATTTCTCCAGGTTAAAGTGGTGTAGGCTTGTAGGTAGACCATTGAAGGGGCCAAATTCTGTTGAGGCCCTTGTTGACCCAACTTCTGACATGACTTTCAGGATACAGTTTAAAAAATATGAGTCCTTGATAAGTCCTTGATGTTTGTGTTCCATGTCTCTCAGCTCTCTGAGCAGTCTGGAGTACCTGGATCTGTCCAACAACAACCTGAGCTCGGTTCCTCCGGGTCTCCCTCGCAGTCTGATGCTGCTCCACCTGGAGAAAAACGTCATCACGTCCATCCACGCCGACTCCCTCACCTCCATCCGCGACCTCCAGTACCTGCTGCTCCATCACAACCGGCTCCGCGCCCGCCACATCCACCGCGACGCCTTTCGGGGCCTCAAGCGTCTCCACACGGTCCACCTGCACCACAACCTGCTGGAGCGCGTCCCTCTGGGCCTTCCGCGGCGCGCCCACACGCTGATCCTGCTCCGAAACGCCATCAACGAGATCCGGCGCGACGACCTCATCACCCTGTACACGCTCAAGGAGCTCAACCTGAGCTACAACCGCCTGACCAGCGAGCGGATCGACCGGCACGCGTTCAGGAAGCTGCGGGTCCTGGAGATGCTGGATTTGTCGGGGAACAAGCTGGGCGCGCTGCCGCTGGGGCTTCCCAAGGGCCTCCATATACTGCGCGTGAAGGATAATCAGATCTCCGGGCTGCCAGAGGGGGCACTGTCGGGCATGAGCAAGCTGAAGGAGATCTACCTTTCTAACAACCAGATAAAACTCAGCTCCATCTACCAGGGGGCGTGGACGGAGCTCAGCTCGCTCACGGTGAGATAGTCCCATCTCTTTGTGAGGTCTGTCAGTATAGTAGACACTATCTACAGAAAAACACAGATCTGTAGAGGAGTATAGGAACAGTATATCTTACACGGACAAAATTATTGGGACACCCCTTCTAATTTTTGAATTCATGTTTTTCATTAACAACAGTTTAGGGAAGGCCCTTTCCTGTTAAAGCCCTGACCTCAGCCCTATTTAACAGCTTTGGAATGAACCTGAACATCTACTGAGCCTTTCTCGACCAGTGGGTAGCGCTGTCGCCTCTCAGCAAGAATGGTCTTGGTTCGATACCCAGGCCCCGAGCGGTCAGGGTCCTTTCTGTGTCAAGTTTGCATGTTCTCCCTGTGGCGTATGGGTTTCCTCCGGGTGCTCCGGTTTCAAAGTCAGGTTAATTGGAGCTACAAAACTCACCCTTAGTGTGTGTATGTGTGTGTTTGTGTGCTTTGTAATGGACTGGAGACCTGCCTGGGATGTTTCCTGCCTTTCGCCCGGCGGATCCGACCCACTGCAACCCTGATCAGGATGATCTAGTGATAAAATAGACAATGAAGGAATGAATAAACGGAATAATTAGGAGTGCCCACATAAAATACACACACTGCATTGGCAAACTTGTGAATGTCATCGGGTCATCGGGTTTCCCAGCGTGCAGTAACGACGTGTGTGTGTGTGTGTGTGTGTGTGTGTGTCAGACTGTAGAGCTATCAGGTAACCTGCTGACCCGAGTGCCTGCTGATCTCCCCGAGTCGTTGGAGTTCCTGCATCTGCAGAACAACAGAATCGGCAGCATCTCAGCTACAGACTTCATCAGCACTCCGAACATCAAGGGGATCTTTCTCAGGTCCGACACACACACACACACACACACACATCATAACAACACTCGTACCTGCACCACACAGCCCATTAGGCTCACGATATGTGATGTGTGTTTGTAAGTGAGAGGGATGAAGACGTTCCTTTAGAAGGTCTTGTTTCTCCACTTAGTCCACGGAGGTATCATTAAGATGATGGTCTTATATAACACCATTGTTTTCCACCCTGTCATCACAACCCACACACACACACACACACACTGTAGTGCAGTTATGTAACCTTCGTGGTCTGAAGAATGTAATCATTGGGGTTTGGAAGCTTTAATGTTATGATTTGTTTGACAAGATTTGTTTTGCATCTCCACACTGCTCTAGCCAAGCGCGCTCACGCACACACACACACACACACACACACACGTACACACACACACGTACTACTAGGCAGGATAATTTTTTCCACACAGCCCACCGAAATTACCTATGAAATCCAATTGCTTCTTTTTTCCAAGCGACCGAGCTTTGAAACAACGGTGCAATTTTCCTGTACTGCTCTCTTCTGTGACTGACTAATAGGAACGCGTACGCTATATGGTCAGTAGTATGTGGACACCTGACCATGAGCTCGTTGGACATCCTATTTTAAAAACAAATGCTATTAAACCTCCATGTAATCCTTTGAGCTAGAACAACAGCCGGGCGGCACGGTGGCTCGGTGGGTAGCACAGTCACCTCACAGCGAGAAGGTCCTGGGTTCCATCCCCAAGCGAGGCGGTCCGGGTCCTTTCTGTGCGGAGTTTGCATGTTCTCCCCGTGTCTGTGTGGGATTCCTCCCACAGTCCAAAAACATGCAGTCAGGTTAATTGGAGATACTGAATTGCCCTATAAGTGAATGGGTGTGTGTGTGTGTGTGTGTGTGTGCCCTGCGATGGACTGGCGCCCCGTCCAGGGTGTTGCTGTGTGCCTTGCGCCCATTGAAAAGCTGGGATAGGCTCCAGCTCCCCCCCCCCCTCCCCGCAACCCTGATTGGATAAGCGGTTAGGAAAGTGAGTGAGTAGAACAACAGCCGAGTCTGTTAGTGTTTATCTCTCTTTCGTTGCTGACGCCACCCCCAATGCCGATCGAGGAGGGCCGAAGTGGTCACGTGACCCCCTCCGAAACACAAGCGGCTAATCACTTCTTTTCAGAGAGACACACACTGCCATCTGCGATCACCCCCCATGCAGGCGCTTCGACCTGTCAGCAGATGCCTCACTCACACCAACAACAACGAATCCCCCTGAACCCAATTTTGTCTTCCGCTGCTGAGAGATGCCAAATTGCATCCTAGGAGAGCACGTCGCTGTACACGCCTCTACCGACATGTGTACAGCCTTTCTCTTCTCGCCCCTGCATTCTGCACAGGCGTCTCTTCCGCCAATCAGGTTCCTTACACAGGGTATGAAGACCCACCCACCCACGCATAGTCCGGCCCACACCCTGCAGATACGGTGGTCAATTAGTATCTGCTGCAGGCACTGCCAATTATGCCAGCTAGATGGTGCCCATCCGACCGGTGGCAAAAACTCGGTGCTAGTGTGCAAGCGGAATATCCCGCTGTATAACAGTATAACACCCGTATCAACAAATGTAGAAAAATAAAAGTACTTTTTATTGCCCTGCTGACTGCTCTGTCACACTCAGGCCCTCAGGACGTAAAACAAACCCCGATAAACTATAATAACAGTGATTCGTACCTCTCCGGATTTCAGAAAGGTGCTTTATCTCTTTCGGATGGTGACTATACTACAGTAGACGTTCTCCGTCTGACCTTCCTGAGACTTCAGAAGCTCGTAAACCAAAATGCTAGAGCGTGCACACATGTGCAGAGCCGAGCGTCAGCATGTGTGAAAAAGAACGCGGGAGGAAAATAAGGACGGGTGGAAAGTGGGAAACAAATGAAAACAATCTGGGAAGGTCTGAGTGAGGTAAAATGAGTGAGTGAGGTAAAATGAGTGTTTGGACCAGTACGGAAGCTTCTGCCTGAGAGAGCTTCATTCCATTATCTCCCTAATGGAGGTGTGTGTGTGTGTGTGTGTGTGTGTGTGTGATGGACACAGCTGCTTCCTTTTAATTTCATATAAGGGCCAAAGGACTCGTTCCAGCTGGAGCTAAAGTGGTGGACAAGGCCGAAAGCTCGGTGACTCACTTTTGCCCTACAATTCAATTCTCTCTCTCTCTCTCTCTCTCTCTCTCATACTTTCTCCTACAGATTTAATCGTCTCTCTGCGCTCTCGGTCGCCGAAGACTCTTTCTCCTACCTGTCCCACCTGCAAGTACTGGACATCGGACATGGAAACATCACTCCCGTCCATAATCAGGACCTGGACAAACAGGAAGACTACACAGAAGGTGAGGAAGAAGAGGTGCGCCAGGAATAACGCCCGACTTTGAACTTTACACATGCCCTACACGACCAAAGTATGTGGACACGCCTTTCAATAGTTACGTTCCAGTTTTATAGTTGCACATCAAGTCGAGTCCAATTTATTTATACAGCGCTTTTTACAATAGACATCGTCTCAAAGCAACTTTACAGAATCCAGGACCAACAGACCAAAAACCCCTGTTGAGCAAGCCGAGGGCGACAGCGACAAGGAAAAACTCCCTTAAAATTACAGGAAGAAACCTTGAGAGGAACCAGACTCAGCAGGGACCCCCGTCCTTTCCACAATATCATCCACACACATATTAAAATGAACTAAAAGTTATAACTAGCAAAAATAATCGGAGTTATTATTCAGTCCAGTCTGTGATAAAGTCTGTAGTGAGTTCTTGACATTCTTGGTGCAAACACGCCAGGTTTCCCGTCACATCTGGCAGGAGCAGCATTGTTGGCACGGCGGTCTCGACTTCATTGCTTAACCTCGGGCGGGTAAACAGGTTTCCGTCAGAACCACCTCGGGGTAAAACAACAAAAAATGTAGTTAAAAATGTAAAATGTGAATTATGTAAAATGTTAGTTTTGCAGAGAGTCGCCTTAGACTCCGGCAGCCCTAATTACTACAGCATAACTAAAAGAGAGAGCGAGCGGGTAACAAGGTCACGAAGGCTTTTACTGGACATCAGCGCCCACCTCCCCCACCGCCATCAAACCTGGGTGATCGGAATCCTGCCGACAGGTTTAAGAAAAACACACAGTCCGACAGACAAGGCACAAAACGAAAGGTACTGAAATGAAAAACCTGAAATTGGAAACATCGATGAGCAACATCTATAAGCCGACAGAACGGCCTATTACGGGGCAACACTGACTACCGAGTTCCAAACAGCCTATGGGGGCAACATGGACTAGGCTTCCAACACCTGCACACAAGCCTAAGATCACCATGCACACAGCCAAGCATTGGATTCTATAGCAATGCTACAGGAACATCCTAATGCACAAAACAGTTTGGGGAATGCCATTTTCAGCTTAAGCATGGCAGTGCGCAAGAAACAAGGTCTAAAAATAAATACAGTTTGCATAAAAGAACTTTACCGGTCTGCACATAGACCTGACCTCAACCCTCTTCATCATCTTTGGGATTAATTAGAAGTCTGACTGAGAGAGCCCAATCACTGAAGGTTAATACCTGACCTCACTAATGCTCGGTAAATGCTCTAATGCTTGGAACAAACTGGAACATCAGTTCAGGCACAAATTCCCACAGACACACTTCACAGTCTTGTGAGAAGCCTTCTCTGATGATCGGCTGTTGTTCTAATTGAAAAGATCCCTCTATTTTAATACTATATGTTTTTTAAATGAGGCATTCAACAAGCTCACGGTCGGGCGTCCAAATACTTTCGACCATGCCGTGTGCAGTCAGTGATATGAAGACATTGTGTCTCAGTGAAGAACGGTTCGTTTTTACTTTTAGATTACGTTTGCACCTCATTTATTTCTGTTGAGAAGTCAAAATGCTAATGGAAAGTCCATTAGTCTCAGTCTCGTCTCTAATAGAAAACGTCTTCACTTTTAGAGCCACTCAAAAACACATGATTATTTTTGGAGCTCCGGCCCAGAGCATTATGGGAAAAGCACTAAGCTGTGATAACATGTTTGTATTTTTCGCTCTTTAACAGACTTCTGCTGGATGCCAATTTTCTAAATTATAGCAAAATCATAGAAATAATAGAAGAGTTTTTTTTATGTTTGGTGGCTCAGAAAAAAAAATCCCAAAGAAAAAACTATATAATTATTTTTATTAACATTAAATCGTGATGTTATGTTCTGGCATTTTGTTAAACAAGAGCTGTCTGCAGTTTAAGGTCCCCATTACCAAGTATGTTTATAGAAACATGGGCTAGAGTCAATTTACCTAAGCTAGGCATAACATTAAAACCACCTTCTTGTTTCTACACTCACTGTCCATTTTATCAGCTCCACTTACCATATAGAAGCACTCTGTAGTTCTACAATTACTGACTGTAGTCCATCAGTTTCTCTGCATGCTTTGTTAGCCCCCTTTCATGCTGTTCTTCAATGGACAGGACCCCCCACAGAGCAGGTATTATTTAGGTGGTGGATCATTCTCAGCACTGCAGTGACACTGACATGGTGGTGGTGTGTTAGTGTGTGTTGTGCTGGTATGAGTGGATTAGATACAGCAGCGCTGCTGGAGTTTTTAAAACATCTCACTGTCACTGCTGGACTGAGAATAGTCCACCAACCAAAAATATATCCAACCAACAGCGCCCCGTGGGCAGCGTCCTGTGACCACTGATGAAGGTCTAGAAGATGACCGACTCAAACAGCAGCAATAGATGAGCGATCGTCTCTGACTTTACATCTACAAGGTGGACCAGCTAGGAAGGAGTGTCTAATAGAGTGGACAGTGAGTGGACACGGTGTTTAAAAACTCCAGCAGCGCTGCTGTGTCTGATCCACTCATACCAGCACAACACACACTAACACACCACCACGTCAGTGTCACTGCAGTGCTGAGAATGATCCACCACCTAAATAATACCTGCTCTGTGGTGGTCCTGTGGGGGTCCTGACCATTGAATAACAGGGTGAAAGCAGGCTAAAAAAGTATGTAGAGAAACAGATGGACTACAGTCAGTAATTGTAGAACTACAAAGTGCTTCTTTATGGTAAGTGGAGCTGATAAAATGGACAGTGAGTGTAAAAACAAGGAGGTGGTCATAATGTTATGGCTGATCAGTGTAATTAAATGTATTTCATGTAACTGATTTAATACACCTGCAGGCACTTTATAACTCACTAATGTACTTAATAATTAAGATACGTCTACAATCTATTGGCCGTGATGTGTCTATTTTCACATACGCTGTTAGCCAATTAGCCACCATAAGCTATTCTGACAAGATTTCTGACAGGATTTTAGGTCATATTAACAAATATTTGTGGTACGTAAGCTAAGCTAATCTGACAGGTATCTGATAGATGAGACTTCAAATAATATTTATAGAGGTTCATAACACTCATTCGCTCCTGTTTCTGACAAGCTTACATGAACCCAGTACACATGCAGTGGTCAACACTGCCGCCTCACATATATAAGGTCCTGGGTTCTCTGTAGAGTTTGCATGTTCTCCATGTGTGCTTGTGGGTGTCCTCTGGGTGTTCCAGTTTCCTCCCACAGTCCAAAGACATGCAGACAGACCGAATAGAGCTACTAAAATTCCTCCAAGTGTGAATGTGTGCGTGTGTGTTTTGCCCTGTGATAGACTGGCAACCTGTCTGGGATGTTTCCTGCCTTTCACCCAATGAATCAGACCCACTGTGACCCTGACCAGGATAAAGTGATGATAAAACAGACAATGAATGAATGAATGAAAAAGTTCCTGGTGCTTCAGGTTTTGAATCCCCAATGATGCTTTCGGCCAGTCGGGCACCTAAATAAGACATGATGAGAGGGGCTGCAGACCCACTGTGACCCTGACCAGGATAATGTGGTGCTAAAAACATGGAAATAAACAGAATCATTTACTCACAGAAAACACGCACTTACTCACTTACTTACTTAACCGCTTATCCAGTTAGAGACACGGGGGGTGCTGGAGCCTATCCCAGCTTTTCAATGGGCGCAAGGCACACAGTAACACCCTGGACGGGGCGCCAGTCCATCGCAGGGCCGACACACACACACACGCACATACACACACCCATTCACCTATAGGGCAATTTAGTGTCTCCAATTAACCTGACTGCATGTTTTTGGACTGTGGGAGGAAACTGGAGCTCCCGGAGGAAACCCACACAGACACGGGGAGAACATGCAAACTCCCCGCCTGGGGATCGAACCCAGGACCTTCTTGCTGTGAGGCGACAGTGCTACCCACCGAGCCACCATCACAGAAAACAAAAGCGTATGTAAACGTTTGCCCTCGGCTGTTTGTCTGGCGCAGGTTGCCAGATTCCTATTTATACTCTTTTTGCTTTCTGAATCTTTTTGTTGTTTTATCATTCATACTTAATACTTAAAGCTTCATGATCTAGTTTATGATCTAGTTTATGATCTAGTTTATGATCTAGTTTGTTGTGATTATCAGTGGTTAAACACAGAGGAAGGAATTCTTCACCTGATTAGTTTCCACTCTTCCACGCCAGAATCAGACCTTCCTATCTCAAACAAAACCCCAGAGCATTCAGAGCGTCTGGATCAGAGAAAATCCGTTCCAGGAAAAAAAAAATCCATCTGCAGAATTAATGGAGTAGAAAGAGACATCACACCGAGGTTCAGAAGCTTTGGAAACTGGACGGATTACAGGCATCGGCAACAGGTCTCCAGAGATCACGTCGTTGGTGACATGACCGAGTGCGTCTGGCTGCTGGAGACTCGTGATCTGAGCCACAGATGGAGAGAAAGATTCAAATGCTGGAATAAACAATTGGCTGATTTAAAGCTGGAATAAAGAAATTACTCCTTCACTCGCAAACCACTTCAAATAAACCGCAGTAATGCAGAACAGTTGAGGTTCAATCGTCTGAAAGAGATATCACGATCTGTTTTCATTTCATCAGTCATCAAATGCTCACAGCACTTTTGCTAAATGGTATTTCTTTTAAAAAATGCATCACAGACATAAGTACACAGACATTTTAAAACCTATTTCAGGAAAAATTGGGACATGTTAAAAGCAATAAAAAGAAGATTCTGTGATGAGCTTCACAGAATTCACTTGAATCTTTATTTATTTAACTCAAACACTTTCTTAACTGCTTATTCAGTTAAGGTGGATATCTGTCTATCCCAGCATTTCAATGGGCGCAAGGCACACAGTAACACCCTGGACGGGGCGCCAGTCCATCGCAGGGCCGACACATACACACACCCATTCACCTATAGGGCAATTTAGTGTCTCCAATGAACCTGACTGCATGTATTTGGACCGTGGGAGAAAACCGGAGCTCCCGGAGGAAACCCACGCAGACACGGGGAGAACATGCAAACTCCCCGCCTGCGGATCGAACACAGGACCTTCTTGCTGTGAGACGACAGTGCTACCCATCGAGCCACCGTGCCATCCCTCTTAATTTAACTGATAATAGTAGAAAAAAGATCTTAATGTTTTCATTGATCAGCTTTATTGTAGTGTGTAAATATAAACACATTTAGAATTTGATTCCTCAAAAAAGTTGGGACGGAGGCGTGTTTATCCATGTGTTCCTTTAGCTTTCTTATTAATGAGACTTCTTAACGGTTTGGGAACTGAGGACGCTAATTATTGCAGTTTTGCAAGTGGAATTTTTTCCACTTTTGCTTTATACCAAACAGTCTGTGGTCACAGTTGTCTGATTCTCCTATTTATGTACGATCTGTGCTGCAGGCAGGCCAGTCAAGCATGCATACTCTGTGTCTACAAAACCACAGTTGTTGCAGGTGCAGAAAGAGGCCTCAGAGAAATGTGGACTGTGTTAGGTGACAATCGTTTTCTGAAGTACTCCTAAACCCATGTGGATATACAGTATTTATCACAGTAGCATGACAGGGATTCTTATTTTTCAACAATGGTTTCTGGCTTTGCCCTACACAGACAGTATTGCCTATTTTAGCCTCACCCAAGCCAATTTAGATCTGGGTTTTCTAAAGGGTGTCCCTAAAGTCTAAAAATAAATATCAATACATTTTTAACAACATTTTATTTCATCACAATATTAATAAATAACGTATTTAATGTGTCTTCCACTATTTATGATGCAATATGTATGTGTGTGTGTATTTTAGTAAACATGTAGTTACTTATAATTGATGTAGTATGATATTTCGGGGTGGCACGGTGGGTAGCACGGTCGCCTCACAGCAAGAAGGTCCCGGGTTCGTTCCCCAGGCGGGGCGGTCCGGTTTCCACCCAAAGTCTAAAAACATGCAGTCAGGTTAATTTGAGACACTGAATTGCCCTATAGGTGAATGTGTGTGTGTGTGTGTGTGTGTGTGTGTGTATGTGTGTCTGCCCTGCAATGGACTGGCGCCCCGTCCAGAGTGTTACTGTGTGCCTTGCGCCCATTAAAAAGCTGGGATAAGCTCCAGCACCCCCCGAGAGTGAGTGAGTGAGTGAGTATGATATTTCCTATGTGTCCAGACTTTAGGGACACGGTGTATTTGCCTCATATACACACACATCTACTAGCAGTGTAACACTCATGTACTGTATAGGTATTTTCACAACCCTCCACATCACAAGTTGCCACGAGTGAAACTGTTTAGGTGTGAATAAAAAGACAGCATGTTTAATAATACAGTCAAGCTCATTTTAAAAGTTTACACACACCTGTAAGCGACATCTCTACTGGTAGTATTGGGATTTTAATCACTTCTGTGCTTTTTCTGTGACTGAATGATTGTAACCCTAATATTAGGTAAACACTTCATTTATATCAAATAGGTTGCATGCTTTCAATGTGAAAACAGTTTGGGGAAGGCCTTTCCCTGACCCAGCATGTCTGTGTGCACAAAACAAGGTCCATAAAGACAAAACCGACTCAGACTGAGAGAGGCTTCACTACCCGCTTTCTCATTTAAGTGAAATATTTCTTATACATCATTTCATAAACATCCAGCATGACGTTTATAAAGGTTTTATTATTATTATGCGCTTCAACCAGCTGCTATGATACAAAACAGATGGCGTAGTCCAATGCAAAAGTTTGTGCACCCCTCAAAAGTTGTGATCATAATTTGCTCACTTTTAATAAAAATAAGCAAACACGTCCTCTTTGGTGGGCGACTGTAGCTTAGCGGTAAAGGAACTGGACTAGTGATCATAAGGTTGCTAGTTCAGGCCCCAGCACTGCCGAGTTGCCACTCGTGAGCCCCTGAGCAAAGCATTTCACCCTCAATTGCGTGAATTGTATTCAATCATAGTCGCTTTGAATGTAAATGCCATATATATAAATATTAAATGCATAATTATTGTTTATTTGCTGAATTTAAAACTAAATGTAACCAGGTGGTGTCCAAACTTTTGCATAAAGTAGTATGTGGAGATAAGGCTTATGTACGTTATATTTGTTGTGTTGCACTATTACATGTAAATAAATTATTTTTGAATGAACAGCTTTGATTTTGTTTTCTCGTGTACTCAGATTCTCTAGAATTGCTCGTGGCAGAGCAGTAAATTACGCTAGCTTAATAGAATGGGATCAAGGGTTTGGAATCAGTGGTGCTACAGGTCGGTTGGGCGTCTACATACCGAGATGATTGGCTGTGTCTCGGGATGTGGGGTTGCCAGGCCCTGTGATGTACTGGCATCCTGTCCAGGGTGTGTTATTGCATTGTGCCCAGTGATTCTGGGGAACCCGAACTGACCCACAGTGACCCTGACCAGGATAAAGCTGTGGTAAAACATAGAAATGAATGGAGGTGTCTAAACTAAATAACTGTTGCATACTCTAAGCCAATGCATTATTTTAATAGTTTAATTATTAATAGTAACTAGGCAAGCAGTAGCTTAGTAGTTAAAGTACTGGACTAGTAATCAGAAAGTTGCTGGTTCAAGCCTCACAACTGCCAGGTTGCTGCTGTTGGGCCCCTGAGCAAGGCCCTTAACCCTTAATTGCTAAGACTGTATACTGTAACTGTAATGTAAGTCGCTTTGGATAAAAGCGTCTGCTAAATGCCGAAAATTTAAATGTAATTGTTACTGACATAAAGAAGGTCAAAACATTGTTCATGTGGGTGTCGCACAGCAAGACCAGTTCTGCTGACCAGGGTTTAATCCTGTTTCAAACATGACATTTGAATACACTGAAAATTGCAGGTCTTTACATGGTCGATTAGAACCGCTTAGCTTTGTGTTGCTAGATGTTTAATTTAATGTACAGATATGATTAGGTTAGATGGTCTTCTAAACTATGTAGAAAAACAGTCCAAGTTCACAGTTAGCACTTCATGTTTAAGTAAACCAGTAATCAAACCATTTAGCCTTGATAAAAAGCTGATTTATTTTGGGTATAATCTTTCCTATAGACTGAAAAACAAATTCATGGCTTTTAAACAGCACTTGATAATTTTCAAAAATTGATGTGCATCTGAAAATTGCAGTAGTTCCTAGGTAACAAATAAAAGCATTCACAATGAGGATATGCAGAGACATGCAAAGGAAAATTGCCTCTTCGAGGACCACTCTGTTTTTCCACTAGCAAAGCTCAATTTAGGTTTGGATGTTTTCTCCTGACAGAACTGATGTAAGACAGGAAAAAATACTCCAGCAAGCTGGTATTGTGGACGTACTGGAAAATGCCATAAATTATCAAAATGGAAGGAAAAATATCACAGACCTGCGGTATGATCCTGCACAGGTCTGATTAAATTAATTCCAGACTAATCCCCCACAGACGGACATCAGTGCTAAATTTTAAGCTTTTTCTTTCAAACAAATACATCAGATGTACATTATATAAACAAAAGTGTTGTCACTCTTTCTAATTACTGAATTCTTGTGTTTCGGCCACAACAACAATTGCTAACAGGTGTAATAAACCAATTATATAAATGAAATGATATGCAGTAATAGTTTAGGAAAGGCCCTTTACTGTTCCAGCATGACTGCACCCCTGTGCACAAAACAAGCTCTATAAAGCCAGGAAGAAACGCTCATTTAAAGAAACTCCAGGGACACAAAGTCCTGCCCCATTAAACAGCTTTGGAATGAACTGGAACATCAACTGAGACTTCTTTGACCAACAGCCATACGAATGCCCTTTTGACTGAATGAGCACATATTCCCACAGACATACTTCAAACTCCTGTGAGAATCCTTTGAAAAGATCACACTTAGTGATAGCTCAGTGGTTGAGGTACTGCACTAGTAATCAGAAGGTTGCTTGTTCAAGCCCCACCACTGCCAAGCTGCCACTGTTGGGCCCCTGAGTAAGGCCCTTAACCCTCAACTGCTCAAAATCGTGTTCAGTCATAATCGTAAGTCGCTTTGGATAAAAGGCGTCTGCTAAATGTAAATTACATAGAGGTCACTTGTTTTTAAAATGGGACGTCCAGCAAGCTCATGGTCAGGTGTCCAAATACTTTTGGCCATATAGTTTATCACTGTGTGCACATGTGTTACATTTATTTAAATAGTTTTTTAGCAACTCAAAGCAGTATAATTGTACTTTATTAATTATTAGGATGCAGAATACGATGTTATTTAATCATTTGAGCTACACTATGGACAAAAGTATTTGGACACTTCCATTTATGAAACAAATAGTATCAACTTAGAGTTCAGTGATTCGGAATTATTCCTACCTTGCTCCCAGTGATTCCCAGTGGAACCGGAACCACCACGAACCTGACCAGAATGAAGCGGTTGAAGAAATTAAAATTGAATAATAATAATAAAGGAACGAAACTTTTATGGGTTTTAATATCATTAAGTTTGATTGAGTTTGAAACCGGGATTGCTACCAAACAAAGAGTCGTTTGGGATCTAAAAGAGTCGACTCCTAGATGAGCCGATTGATATGACTCATCAAAGAGCGAACCAATTCTAAATAAGTCGTGTTAGCATTTAGCTTTTACTGGCTGTATTTTAGAAGGGTCAGCAGAACATTGCTTCAAAAATAATGAACTTTAAGAGGAGCAGCAAGGCTTAAAAACACAATAATGAAACCTCAGCGATAATAAAACCTCCACAATAAAACTTTGGCGTGATCAGAACAAAGCGGCTTTGCTAATTAGCATTTAAAAGTCTTTATAATTCAGCCGTTCTGTTTCACAAAGTCATCTGTGGCACTTAACAAACTGTAAAAATGTGGATTTTTTTTAGTTAGCACAAATTATTCTTTAATCTTTATAATTGTTTTATTATCTTGTGCTCGTGCAGAAAATTGGGCATTAAATTTATAGAAAAATGAAATTTAGTCTCTAAGAGAGGTTGTTTCATCAGCCTCTGTGTTGAATGACAGAGGGATTAAATGTACAAAAGACTCTTCCAACGTTACTCAAAGGGACAAAACATGAATTAAACACAATTATTACCATTAAAGACGTTCATTATATTATTAAATACAAATATACTGATCAGCCAAAGCATTAGGACCACACACCTATTAAGGGATGATCTGATGGTGGCTTCTCGTGTTGAATGCAGAACCTGTGTGACTTTGATAGGGACTAAATCGTTATAGACCGACCTACTTGGTTAAAGTATCTCAGAAACAGCAAGAGCTGTGGTGAGTACCCACAAACAGTGGTCCGAGAAGGGACAAGCCACAAACTGCCAAGACTCATTGATGCCAGAGGACATTAAGGCTGTCATGTCTGGTACTGATCAAGATTTAGCCTTAAATTGCAGATTATTTTAATCCTGTTGATGAGGTGAATGTGTTACAAGACACAGTGCATCAATCATTAAGCATGGTTTAGCCACAGAAAGGAAGCACCAGGATCCACAGTAGGACTATCCACATCCCGCCTTGTCATTTTATGTGGCCCGCGAGAGCTTAAAAGACGTATGATTGTCTTTAAATACACTGTAAATTCGTACATAAGTTGCATCTCCCACAATGCATGCCGATTTTGTGACCCGCAAAGCGACCGCATCCCGCCACTAGACGGCAGTGTTTCCACATCAACGTTTAACTGAGGCGGTTTTCCAACAAGTGATGTTGAGAAATATTTACAAATTATCCCAAAATGTACAAGAAGAGAAAACTGAAGCAGAAAGAGGAAATTTAATGAAAGATGGAAAGGTGAAAACAAGTTTGTGCTTCAAGAAGAGAAAGCGGTGCGTCTCTTGTATTGTGAGGCCTTGTCTGTGATAAAGGAGAACAATATAAATGTAGATATACATTATAAATCATAGCAGGATATGTTACAATCGGCCCTTTGAGGGCCATCGTAATGCAGATGTGGCCCTCGGTGAAACTGAGTTTGACACCCCTGTCTTAGCAGGTCAGCACTGTTTTGACAGCCTATTAGAGAGGTGTTCATAATGTTTTGGCTCATCAGTGTATGTATATAAATAAACCTAAAATTAATCAAAAGACAAAAAAACATTTAAAACATAGACTAATATTTAAGATGTAGAGTTTAAATATAACATTTTTATCCGTATGCGAGAGGACTGGACAAGTTCTGGGTTCCTCGATGCAGATGACGATGTGTGATGTTCGCTTGATTCTCTTTTAGTGTTCATAAAGAGGGATGTAAATCGCTAGCTTGTTAATCAAAGTGAGTCCATTTTTAATTATTAAGTCCATTAGGAATTATTAAGTCTGTAGTTTTGAAATCGAGTTTCTAAAAGGAGGAAATTTTAAAAAGCACAAATTTAATACAACAAAACCAAACAATAAAGAAGTAACGAATACATGAAGACATGTCGACCCTTTGTATAGAAGGAGATTGTCTGAATGGCTCGACGCGCCGGCTATACGTTGGTCTCCAGGCCATTCATGTCGATAGTGCAGTGCTCTTTATCTTTGTGTTTGAGGTGCCGTGGGGGCACCGGGGGCTTTTTGCGCTCCAGATGAGGGGGTCGCACTCCTTCCTCTAACTGCATGAGACGAGCAACGTCCGGGGCGATGAGCTCGGTTTTGCCCCCTGCTGGTGGCGGCTGAAAACTTCCATTGTTCTGCTGGCAGTTCATCAGCTGCTGGATGTTGTTGGGCTTCGTCTCACAGATCAGAGGCACCTGAAGACAGAGAGAGATGAAAGATTACAAAATAATACTCACAGTTTTTCCCCACTAGTTTTCTGGCTGTCTGCACCAACCTTGTTCTGAAAGCCACAAACTATTATGCGGCTCGTCCAATACACAACCAACTCAGAGTGTCCCGCTTTAACCTCTGTGAATCATCCACCACTCATTCTGGTGCCTTAACCAGACAGCACAGGTTTTATTTTCCCAGCTAGGTTGATAGCACCACTGAGGTTCGAACTCAAGCATTCAGGTCTTGTCCAATTTTGTCATTTCCAATTCCAGATTGTGAATCCGCTGCTTGCCACACTTGCTAACAGGTGTAATAAGTCAATTACATAAAGAAAATGAAATGCTTCCAACTTTGACCACAGCGGGGCAGTCATGCTGTAACAGCAAAGGGCCTTCCCTAAACTGTTGCAGCAAAACAAGCTCTATAAAGACATTAAAGGCTCGGTTTATAGAAAATGCACAGAGCCCTGACCTCAGCCCCACTCAACAGCTTTGGAGTGAACTGGAACATCAACTGAGACTTTCTCAGCCACCTCAGTCATCTTCTGACTAAATAGGCACAAATTCCAACAGACATACTTCCAAGTCTTGTGAGAAGCCTTCTCAGAAGAGCGGCTGCTGTTCCAGCGAAAAAGATCACATAGAGGTCACTCTATTTTACAACCACTTGAATTTTAAACCTGATGTCCAACAAGCTTATGGTCCGATGTCCAAATACTTTTGGCCATATGGTGTATGTTGTGTATTTTGTGCAGGTTTTGTGCAAATTAGAAAGTGCATTTAAAGAAGCAGATGAAAACCAGACACATTTTGCATTTCAGTCCCCGGTGTCCTCGTGTTTCTCTGCCCTTGTGTTAAAGCAGGAGAAATGAAGTGTATTTTATCCAGCCCGAGGCAACGTGCCCACATTTCTTGGCAGCGGACTGATAATAAGATTGCTGTGAGCACATGGTGTGCATTAAAATCTGCTTTTGTAAACAGCAAACCCCTTAACCAACCACGAAGAATATATAAAACTTTCAAAAAGTAGTGTATCAGGAGTCCGGGTGGCATTAGCTCACTGCCAGAGCCTCGAGCCAATAGAGACTTACAGCAAGGAGGTGAATCTCAAACTGGCAGTCCCTCCTTCAGACCTGATCAGTGGTGTCTGTGGAGGCCAGGCGGCATCCACAGTGTACTAAATAATACAGTGTTACTCACTCCATCGCCTTCCTTCATGAAGTCCTTCCTGCAGATGTGTGCCATGATTCCTGTAGCCAGGGCGTCACCCATCACATTCACCATGGTGCGGAACCTGTCCCTATGAACACAGAGATGACATGTTTTGGAAATGAACCTAAACCATAACATTTCCAACAGCAACTGTTATTCTTCCAATTTAGTCGTGTCCAGTTCCCCTATTGTCAATGGCAGAGGACAATCACGGAATATCATGCTCTCCAGGGTCTCACATAGAGCACTACCATGTACACAGTCATGCACTATTGTCCGTGAAGCGACCATCCCTTATGCAGGCGCCCAGACCAGCCAGCAGAGGCCGCTATTGAAGCTGCAACCCATGAGGAACCCATTTGACCTCTCCCTCCGTCAGACACAGCCAATACTGTCTGTGTGGGCAACCAGCTGGTCAATAACACAGATGAGATTTTAACCCGAGATCTAGAGATCTCAGCATTGATTGGCTAGTAAAATAAAGACCACAGTGAGACCACTGCCAAGAGACCACTGTTCCAGGTACTTTTTTTTTTAAAGAATGCAGATAAACCAGCCCAGTTTATACGGCCACAGAGAAGTCATTGTGTGCAGTCAACAATAATCACTAATAAGGAATTAGGAAATAAAATAATAATGAAATAAAATAGCAATCTTATTATTTACACACTCGGTAAAGCATTGTACTTACAAGGCCCAATCCACAGCAATAATGAGTGTAATGTCATCAGTCGGCAGGCCAACAGAGGTCAGCACTATGACCATGGTGACCAGGCCAGCCTGTGGGATGCCAGCTGCACCGATACTGGCTGCTGTAGCAGTGATGCTGAAAAACATATAAAAAACGATATTAATTAACCTACCCATCATTCGTGTTTATTTACCTGATGCCCATTTATAATGGTTGACCTGCCCATCAGTCGTATTTATTTACCTGATGCCCAGCATAAGGTATTAACAGTAAGTATTTACCTGATCTCCGTAATAACTGACGTGACAATCACTCGTATTCATTTACCTGATTTACATTTTAATTGACCTGCCCATCAGTCACATTTATTTAGCTGATCCCTGTTTATAATAAATGACCTGCCCATCAGTCAGTTATTTAGCTGATCCCTGTTTATAATAAATGACCTGCCCATCAGTCACAGTTATTTAGCTGATCCCTGTTTATAATAAATGACCTGCCCATCAGTCACATTTATTTAGCTGATCCCTGTTTATAATAAATGACCTGCCCATCAGTCACATTTATTTAGCTGATCCCTGTTTATAATAAATGACCTGCCCATCAGTCACATTTATTTAGCTGATCCCTGTTTATAATAAATGACCTGCCCATCAGTCACATTTATTTAGCTGATCCCTGTTTATAATAAATGACCTGCTCATAACTCGTATGAATTTACCTGATATTTGTTATAATAATTTTTTGTGCCCTTTAGTCGTATTCATTTATCTTCTCCTGCATGTGTTTGACTGGTCGCCCTTTAGTTAATTGCTTGCTCTTCAGTTGTACTTTACCTGTTTATTAATCCTAATAATTTACCTGCCTGACAGGAGGATTCATTCTTCTGCCCTTCAGTGATATTAATTTACCCGCTCTATACGACTGCCCTCGGACAGATTTATAAACCGCCCCTGCTGTCATATTCATTTTGTGTTTTTAACTTTGTTACGGCTGGCATTTACAGCTAACTGAATTTATTCTGAGGCTAAATTCTCCAGCGCTTGAGGTTGGATGAGGAGAACGAATGCAGTATGAATGCAGATGCTGTATAAACATGAATTAGAAGAGGATAAGGGATTAAGGTCATTCAGAACAGCGCTCTGGCAGAAATCTGATCACGAGTCGGTGATTACGCGGCCCCGCGCTGGCCTGATTCCCCCAGGATTCATGTTTACCGTAATTCAGCTTTCACAACACAACACAAAAAGCAAATCTTTACTTTTACACCCGCCTGAATTATTCGCTGTAATTATTGTGTTTGCATTGAGCCGCTATTTTTCTGTTGTTATGAGAAAAGCTGTTTGTTGACTTTTAGGTCAAGTACACCCTGTTCAACAATGCTCTGCTCAACTAAAGCCTGCGTGGTTGTACGCGGCCCTGTGGGAGTCGTCTCTAATCTACAGTGTAGAATTCAAGTCAGGCTGGTAAAGATTGGTGGCTGCTGGCTACCTCACAGTATTGTGCAGGGGTCGCCAGAGTGCATTGGGGGATTGAATACATCCAAAACAGAGGCAATTCAGTGGTTGGGGCGAGAAAAAAATTAGAGTGCATTTATAACCTGAGAATGTAGGACTAATTCTTTCCAACTTGTTTTATTTTGACTTACCTGATGGTGATGATCTGACCGAAGTCCAGTTCATAGTTATTGACCTGGGCGATGAAGATAGCTGCTACAGCCTCGTACAGCGCGGTACCGTCCATGTTTATGGTGGCACCGACGGGCAGGACGAAGCGGATGATGCGCCGGTCGATGTGGTTGTTCTCCAGCAGGCACTTAAAAGTGATGGGCAGGGTAGCGGAGCTGGAAAAAATATTTAAATGTTTTATAGGACTGTGTTACACTGTGAACTGACATTTATAAAGGCTCAGACTTCTAACATCATTCAAATATTTACTAACATTCATTCATTTATTTGTTTATTCATCAGTCAGTAATTTAAACAAAAAAGGAACCAATCAATTGACCAATCAGTAATTAATACACAAATTCATCCATCCATCCATCCATCTACTCATCAACCTATTCCTATATTACCTCATCCATCCATCATCTATTCATCAACCTATACCTGTATTATTTAATCCATCCATCCATCCACCTACTCATCAACCTCTTCCTCTATTACCTCATTTATCCATCCATTTATTCATTAACCTATTCCTATATTACCTCATCAATCCATCCATCTACTCATTAACCTATTTCTCTATTACCTTATCCATCCATTCATCAGCCAAAACCTATATTACCTAATCCATCCATACATCCATACATCCATCCATCCATCCTTCCATCCATCCATCTACTCATGAACCTATTCCTATATTACCTCATCCATCCATCCATCCATCCATCTATCCACCCATCCATCCATCCATCCATCCATCCATTCATCTATTCATGTATCCATGTATAAAACTGTGTAGGATAATTACTTACACAATTTTCACACATCATTTGCACTACAGAATGAGCTGAAACAGAATGAGCTGAACATTGTTGGTACCTGGACGAGGTGGCGAGAGAGATGAGCAGGGCCTGTAGGATTCCTCTGATATAAACAATAGGACTTTTCTTGGTAATGAAGAAGTACATGCTGGGCAGGATGAACAGGCCGTGCAGGATCAGACCCATCACCACAGTAATGGCATAGAAACCCAGTTTCTTCCCCATATCAGACGGGTCACTCATCTCCAGAATCTTCCCCGCCACCAGGAACACGATCCCGAATGGAAAATACCTGAAAATACACACCAGACCAAGGGTCAGCACAGCAGATCATTCGCCTCCATCCTGCATGTCCTCCCTTAACTCATCCATAAACCTCCTCTCTGGCTTCCTCTCCCCCTCAGCATCCTTCTCCCAAAAGAACTCTCATCCCTCTTCTGCACATGCTCAAACCAACTCAATCTCACCGTCCAAACCTGTGCTAGTAAACTCCTTCCTAATCTTGTCCATTCTCTTCACTTCCAATGAGAATCTCAGCATCTTTATCTCCGTCTTTTTTTGGCAGTGCCACCCCATCCAAACTGTACATTATGGCAGGACTAACTACTGTCTCATAGACTTTCCCAAGATACCCTTCTCTACCCTCTTCTTCACCTCTCTACCACACTCTCTATTAATTTGTACACTCAACCCCAAGGATTTCAGCTCATCCACTTTCACCATCAGACATCCTTGCAATTGCACCTTTCCACCGCCTTCCCTCCCACCCAGAGAGCCGTGCCAATCATCCCAGCTCCCAACCACTGATAGCTTGTAGCATGGTGGAGACTCACCAAATAACGATGGCCACTATTTTGAGCACGGCTTCATTAAGACTTTGGCAGAAGTTGACCAACGCGCTGCCGTTAGGGCCCATCCTGCCCAACATGATGCCTAAATGAAAAAGAATGTTAGAACCAAAACCTTTACAGTGAGACGCCTGATGAGGGTTAGGGACAGATTTTCATGTGTGACTCAAACCACACAGAAGATTTAAAAGACAAGAACTAAGTACAGACAGACTTTATGATGGAAATCCAATAATACACTTGCTACTGTCACCCTTGGCTTGCTCATCAGGGTTTTTTTGGTCTGTCAGTTCTGGATGCTGTAGAGTTGCTTTAAGACAATGTCTTCTATAAAAAGCGCTATCCAAATGAATTTGATCTGACTTGGGTGGTCACTAGTGAACACAACCAATAAGCTATACTGTAGTGTTCTCACTCACTCACTGTCTAACCTCTCATCCAATCAAGGTCGCATGGGGGTGCTGGAGCTTATCCTAGCATTTCAATGGGTACAAGGCACACAGTAACACCTTGGATGGGGCGCCAGTCCATCGCAGGGCACACACACATACACACACCCATTCACCTATAGAGCAATTCAGTATCTCCAATTAACCTGACTGCATGTTTTTGGACTGTGGGAGGAAACCGGAGCTCCAGGAGGAAGGACCCAGACCGCCACGCCTGGGGATCGAACCCAGTACCGTCTTGTATCTATGTTGTGTGTCATCCATCATGCTTATGAAACACCCATCTGTGTCTCCTGCTGGTGGTGGGTACTGTATTACTACCTAGTTTTTGCTTTGCACTTTAAATACATAATATTTTCAAGGCTTTATTATAAAATAAGCTTTGAGTTCATAATTCTGCCCGACTGTATGTTAATGGAAGTGTTTAAACATGTTTAAGGTAGGCTAGGCCTAGTTTGTTACACAAAGCATCTGTACCATCCAGGCGGCAAACTGGAACATTGAGCAAATGTCAGCTATTATACTGGCTCATCTACCAACATGACTATCTGCATTTTGGCCACCGTTATACCCATTTTCCCAACACTGAACCTTGTTGGAAAGAAACGCTTGGCCAGATGTCTTCAATCTCCTTAGAGGAGGCGGGTGCTACTCTGCGGTCCTCCTCGACCAGCATGGAGCTTTGCTTGATCCCATTAATCACTTTTGATTATGATCCAGGCTCACAGTCTCTGACCTCAGAAATATTGTTTTGACTGGACGAGCAAACACTCATACAGACACTCCATAGAAGAGGAGTAGATGCTGTTATGGCTGCAAAAGGTGGAGTGATTGAACGACCAACAAGCTCATAGTGTCCATGAGTCCACACAGTACATTTATGTGTGTGTGTGTGTTTTCTTGCCCATGGTGGCAGAGAAGATGACGATGCCCAGTACGTTCATGCCCTCGCTGGTCCCGGGCATGGTGCGCATCACTACATCGGGCGGGGGCGTCAGGTCCAGCTGGAAGTTCCGGATGTCCGTACCGTTTATACCGGTCTCGTCTTGGAGCTGGTACACGAGGGTGCGGCGTGTCACACTCGAGCTCTCCGTCGTCTTTACAGTCTTCATGACGGGAACGCTGTTAGTGCGATACTGACACACACACACACACACACACACACAGTTAATGGATGAATTCACTAACATCATCATGACCTTATCTTGTATGTTAATAATAGTTTTCTCTCCTTTAGCTGTCTGAGAAATAATCATACACACAAGATCAAATTATCTAAAAAAGCTGTGCATTTATTCCTGTTGAGTCTTTCGACTCCCACAATGCACCAGCCAATTACAGAGGAAACAAGAAACAGTGAAGTCCTTATGATCCCAATATAGACGCAGAGGTGAGACCTGAAAATAGCAGCTCAAGGACCAAAAACCAGCAGTGTGTCAGATTTCAATCATTTCTGTAAATGTGCAAAATTTCTACCAATTTACAGAACGTTGGGGGGGTCAGGAGGCCGAGCGGGTTTATTACGCTGACCCATCACCGCTGAGATCTGGGTTTGAGTCTCACTGCTTGAATAAAATGAAAGAAATTATAGAAAGTGATATGCTGCTGCATTCACTCCTGAAGGTTAATGAATTATTAAATTCTATTTGTATTGACATGATGGTTTTTGTGTGTTTTCTTTTTTTCAATTTTCCGTTCAGTGTAGTCGTATCCAATTATCAGTCTGCATTTTGCTTCCCTTTTCTGATAAGTCGTCCACTACTGACTGAGGAGGTCTGTACTTATAAGCCCCCACCGACACGTGCAGTAGCCGATCACTTCTTTTCTGGAGATCTGTATCATGCATTAAGGGTTGGTAATCAGGTGTCCGGATACCTTTGGCCATATAGTGTAGATGTAAGCTTTTGGTATGTCCTTATTACATTCAGTAAGAGAATATCTTACCTGCTGAAATGTAGCTTGAACCAGATTGGCTGGGAACATGTTACTGTTGGGAAAAAGATTAAAAATAGTTTAGAATCATTTGGGAAACAGTGAACAGAATCTAAACTTGATGTTTAGAGGAGTGATACATAAAAGAACTGGTTAGAATAGAGTAGAATGCCTTTGTTTGTCATTTATACATATAAATATTCATTCTTCGCATATCCCAGCTCACCAAAACACACACCAGAAGTGACGAGGGGTTTAATGATACCGTGTCAAAAAATGCACGTCAACAAGAAGCGAGAGATCAAAGCTGTTTGTGCGCTGATGTGCAGCGTAAAGGCGAAAAGGAAAAATAAATGAATCTGGGTGAAGCAAGGGTCGTCTGTTCTGATCTGCAGAGAGAGTTGCAGTTAAATAAATATTTTTTGCAATGCAATGTTAGTATGATGGTTTGGCGTGGACGATAAGTCACAAATACTGTAAAGATTGTGTGTGTGCAGATGTATTCTGGTAGAAACTATATTACGCACCCGTCCCTGGTTTCCCTTCTGTATATTGTGTTCATAACAATCAGAACAGGATCGCAACACTCTTCACACTGCATGATTATGAGTCGCCGACAGGTCCAGATATTTAACATGTCTGGATTGAGTCGTTGAACAGCTGATACATAGCGATCGAGAGTGAGCGCTGATTTGAAATTGTAATGGTGTTTTGGTACGTATGTCGAGCTCCATGAGCTCAGCAGTGGATTATTATCTGGGAATCGTCAACAGAAAAAGTCAGAAAATCAAAGAGGTTTCTGTTCTGGGAAAGAAATCCATTTCTGTTGGGATGTCTAATGGGATGTCTAATTTCTGATGAGATTTCTCCAGGGGGGGGGTTCTGGTGAGATTTCTAATAGGACTTTTTCATTCATGGACAAATGGGATGTCCAACAAGCTCATGGTCAGATGTCTCAATACTTTTGCCATGTAGTGTATTTTCTACCTGTTAGAGTATTGACTGTGTGTTAATATTTAGATGTTGGAGTGAAATTGAATGAGCTAGATGTGTTTTAGACGTGGTGCTCAGTGGGGTGATTGGTGGGGTGATCAGTGGGGTGATCAGTAGGGTAATCAGTGGGGTAATTGGTGGGATGATCAGTGGGATGAACAGTGGGATGATCAGTGGGATGATCAGTGGGGTGATCAGTGGGATGATCAGTGGGGTGATCACTGGGGTGACCGATGGGGTGATCAGTGGGATGATAAGTGGGATGATCAGTGGGGTGACCAGTGGGATGATAAGTGGGATGATCAGTGGGGTGATCAGTGGGGTGATCAGTGGGGTGATCAACCATTTCTGTCAGTCTGCATCTAAAGTGCAACTAAATATTAGAGAATGAATTTATTAGCGTTTATTTATATATTTAGACAGAATCCATCACAGCTAATCTCAGTGTGAACTGTAACGCTTCCCATAAACACGTCGGCCTCAGCTGTGATTATTCATTCTGTGTTAATTTAATGGTGTTTATTCACTTCCAGTGTAAGCTCCAGTGATTAACGAGTGCCGAGCCGCCGGGTTTTCATTTACATGTCAGCAGCGTCTGACTTCATCGTCTACGAGGCAGCACGTTCAGACAGGCAGAGCTTAACTGGGTCACGTTTATACCAGTGATGTAGTAAATGTTTACATGTTTATGCAAAGCAACATAATAAATAAATACAGTCAAATCATTTTATTAAAAAACAAGAAAGAAAAACAGAATTTAGAAATATAAAAACTGCTATAAAAATATTTGCGGTTGCAAAATCAGCTCTGGACTCACCGAGCACCTGATCAAAATAGAACCTATTAGAAATTAGTCCTCCGCTGCTGGTGGATCCCTGATTGCAGTTGAGGTGGGTATATTACTGCTCACGCCTCCTTCGACCCGCGTGCAGCCCTTAACGGAACCCTTTTCCACCCATGCATTCTGCACAGGTGCCTCTACTCGCCAATCAGGGTCCTTACACAGCGTTTGAAGACCCCACCCACATAGTCCGGTCATCCCGCCATAGCAGAACCGTGTCTGCTGCAGGCACTGCCAATTATGCCCGCTAGATGGCGCTCAGCCGACCGGTGGCAACGCCGAGTTTCAAACCGAGGAGTTCAGAATCTCAGCGCTGGTGTGCTAGTGCCATATCCTGCTGTGCCACCTGGGTGCCAGCCACACTTCTGAAAAGGCTTCTTACAAGACTTTCAAGCATGTCTGTGGGAATTTGTGGCCATTCAATCAAAAAAGCATCTGTGTGGCTGGGCACTGGTGCTGGTCAAGAAAACCTCAGTTGATGTTCCAGTTTGAAGTTCCAGAGCTGTTGAGTGGGGCTGAGGTCAGGGCAGGACACTGGAGTTTCCTTATGGGCACAGTGATGCAGGAACAGGAAAGGTCCTTCCCTAAACGGTTGCTGTTTGACTTATTACACCTGTTAGCAATTGCTGTGGCTGAAACGCATGAATTTAAAAATTGGAAAGGGGTGTCCTAATACTTTTGTCCATATAGTGTATGTCGATAGATGACGTTCACACCTTCGAAGATTTGCTATGAGATGGGCTAAAATGCTAATTGTTATTATTATTATTTGTTATGAAATAAAACTAGTGGTGCTTTGAAGAGTCAGTTTCAGTTTTGTGGGTTTGTGGCGTCTATGTGGTCGATAGAGAAACTCACAGCGTGCTTTTGTTTGCAGACTTCGGTTCAGCAGCAGTAGCAGCATCATTAACGCTGTTCATTAAGGATGTTTACTGTTACCTCAGGTCAGGAAAGCAGCTTCATTATCTACGATGCTGATGGAATTGTGAGTGTGAGTGCACTGCAGCACTACACAGTATTATACACCTCCCTGTTTCTACACTCACTGTCCATTTTATCAGCTCCACTTTCCACATAGAAGCACTTTGTAGTTCTACAATGACTGACTGTAGTCCATCTGTTTCTCTGCATGCTTTGTTAGCCCCCTTTTATGCTGTTCTTCAATGGTCAGGACCCCCACAGGACCACCACAGAGCAGGTATTATTTAGGTAATGGATCATTCTCAGCACTGCAGTGACACTGACATGGTGGTGGTGTGTTAGTGTGTGTTGTGCTGGTATGAGTGAATAAACACCTCACTGTCACTGCTGGACTGATAATAGTTTACCATCCAAAAATATCCAGCCAACAGCGTCCTGTGACCACTGATGAAGGTCTAGAAGATGACCGACTCAAACAGCAGCAATAGATGAGCGATCGTCTCTGACTTTACATCTACAAGGTGGACCGACTAGGTAGGAGTGTCTAATAGAGTGGACAGTGAGTGGACACGATATTGAAAAACTCCTACCAGCACAACACACACTAACACACCACCACCATGTCAGTGTCACTGCAGTGCTGAGAATGACCCACCACCCGAATAATAGCTGCTCTGTGGTGGTCCTGTGGGGGTCCTGACTATTGAAGAACAGCATGAAAGGGGGCTAATAAAGCATGCAGAGAAACAGATGGACTACAGTCAGTAATTGTAGAACTACAAAGTCTTTCTATATGGTAAGTGGAGCTGATAAAAAGTGAGTGTAGAAACAAGGAAGCATCTTCCATAAATCTAGTGTCGCTCATGAAGTAATCAATACATATCGGTATCGGTATCAGATGTTCCTAATAAAGCGCTTGGTGAGTGAACACCTTGTGAAATGTATTTTAAACTCTGTTTCTTGGTTTTGGAACGGATTGTCCAAGCTCACGGCCAAGCATCCACATTCTGTATTTTTGGCCATTAAATTCACACAATAACAGAGGGGAACAAAACGTGACCAGTCAGCATGTATTCAGGAATACAAAATAGATAAATACTTTTGATAGACGTTTCTGAAAGCGCTCGTGTGGTGCGATGGCTGAGATCTGGGTCTGAATCTCAGCAGTGCTTTCAAATTCAGTCTGGCTTTGTGGAACCCGGAACCAACACGACCCTGACCAGGATAAATCGTTTGAAGAAAATGAAATGAAAGAAAATGCTTCTACCTCGTTCACTCCTCTCTCCCGTGTCTCTGTGATCTTGGTTGACATTTTTATGGAAAATGTTTGCAGAACCACATGGTAATTATGTAAATCAGCGGATGAAATTAAAATAGTACCATCGTGCGCACGACACAAAAACGTTTAACCGTAATTATGTGTATGTGAGCGATTAAGCCAAAATAATGGATTATTATTTCAATCTGGTTAAAGCTGTTCAGGGAAAATTACAGACGGCGGCTGAACCGAGGGGCTGAACGTAAACGACACGTGAACTGCGAACTGTGAATGAAAACAAAACCAATAAAACATGTTTATAAATCTACAAAAACAGCACGAAGGTCCGATACAAAACCCATTTTCAGAAAACTTGGGACATTTGTGAAAATGCAATAAACTGTGCTGCTCTGTGTATTCTGACACCTTTCTAACAGAACCAGCATGAAGTTCTTCAGCAGTCTGAGCTACAGGAGCTCGTCTGTTGGATCGGGCCACACAGACCGGCCTTCGCTCCCCACGTGCATCAATGAGACCCTCTTGCCGGTTTGCCACTGTTCCTTTCTTGGAACACTTTTGAAAGATACTGACCACTGCAGACCGGGACACACCCCACAAGAGCTGCAGTTTTGGAGATGCTCTGACCCAGTCGTCTAGCCGTCACAATTTAACCCTCGTCAAACTCGCTCAGATCCTCCCTGCTTCTAACATCAACTTTGAGGATGAAATGTTCACTTGCTGCCTGATATATCCCCCCCACTAACAGGTGCCGTGATGAAGAGATAATCAGTGTTATTCACTTCACCTGTCACTGGTCATAATGTTACACCTCTCTACTGATGCCGATCCCTGCCCTGATTGAGGAGAGCGAGACTGAAACATGCCCCCTCCGACACGTGTGCAGTAGCCGACTGCATCTTTGCATCTTTTCACCTGCACGAGGCGAGTTCATAAGCTGATCAGCCTTGTGTATGGAGAACCACACCCTGATCGATGCGTTATTCCTAGACGCAGAGGTCGTAATTGCATCAGTTATGAGGGGTTCCCTGTCCGGCTCCCTCCCTGTATGAACAACAGCTATCACCACATAGCATCAGTAAATGATCCAGCAGTATTTCACCCTTTACCGTGCATTATCATATTAAAATATTTAGTAAATGTTTGTGCATAAAAGGCAAGTCACCTTCAATCTCAGACAGAGACATGCACAACAGACAAAAGTGCTAAATGCTATGTAATCCAATTAAATAAAACAGTTTCGCTAGCTATGTTCCGCAGTAGGAACAGCTACTACGACTGAGAAGGAATGAAACATGAACTTGTGTGTTTCTGCGTACCGTATGAGGTCGAGCAGGGCGTCGGCGGAGCTCATTATGGGTTTGCTGCTGTCCTCCGAGTCCTCTTTCTGAGCTACACCTCCGGGGTGGATGATCAACACCATGACGATGCCCACGACCACCGCCAGGAAGGTGGTCCATAAATAATAGGAGATGGTGATCAGACCCAACCTGCTGGAACATTTTGGCTCCAGTGCCGCCAACCCTGACATCAGGCTGAGAGAGAGAGAGAGAGAGAGAGAGAGAGGTAACGTCCACAGTCAAGCAAGCTTTACATCACTTTACATCACAAGCTTTACATGTTCTAAGGGGTTGACATTCGAGTATGAAACTCCTGCCATAAAGCATACAAACACACACACACACACACAAACACACACACACACACAGGCTGTCATTCAAGTATGACGCTCATGCCATACAGCATACAAACACACACACACACACACACACACACACTGGTTGTCATTCGAGTATGAAACTCCTGCCATACAGCATACAAACACACACACACACAAACACACACACACACACACACACACAGGTTGTCATTCGAGTATGAAGCTCCTGCCATACAGCATACAAACACACACACACCAGGAAAACACACAAAGGAGAAACACAAGAGGGTTTAAGTACTTAGTGGTATTAGCATCCACAGGTATAACCACTAATCAGACATCCATTCATCCCCCAATTGCCTCCCTCCTGTTGCATCCTTGAGCTAATGCACACCCCACCAGTCCCAAATTCATACAATGAAACATTAACAAAGCTTATGATTTGAGCCATCAAATACCAAGAAACACGATCGTTCATACAGACGTCCTGGAGAACACGGATAACTCGGGGTGAGTTTGCCTTTTCTTGGCTGTTGAATTAAAATGACCTAGATAGACAACAACAATTCAGAAAAAAAAAACTGTACAGAAGCTTAATTCCTTAGTAACGTTCCAGCCCATCTCTGGTTTACACTGGACAGTAGCGTGTTTGTGCATGTTCATGAGTTTTGTGCATGGCTGGTGTGGCAGCTACTGATATACAGTAGACCCTTGAGTTACAAACGGTTACCATACGAACATCTAGGGTTACGAACGATCTTTTTCAACTTAATGTATGAACACATTTCGGATTATGAACCAAAATTCGCAAAACACGTGACATCATGAACAAGTTAACTCCGACCATCTCTCTCTCTCTCTCTCTCTCTCTCTCTATATATATATATATATGAGCGAACATTCGGACAGCGGATGGTGTTTTTCCGGTGTTTTCTTTATATTTTGAAAAATTCAATATTAAAATGTCCTCAAAGAATGTGCAGAGGAAGCGTAGTGGTGAGAAAATGAAAAAAAAAAAACACTATTTGTTGTTGTATAATTACTCTTGCCAGTAGGTGTCACTGTGTATCAGACAGAGGGGACAGTGAGTGAGAGAGAAGAAGGAACTCGGCTCAGTAAAGTATTCTTTCTTTTGTGCAATTACACCTACAAAATACAACACTATTAAAATAAAGAAGGAAATAATAGAGAAATATGAGAGTTGTTGTTGTTTCTGGTAGATACTAGTGTGTACGGAGGGCCACACCCCCATCAGCATTATTCCTCAGCCCTGTGCAGGCACCATCAGTCAGCCAGCAGGGGCCGCAGTCGCACCAGTTATGAGGACCTATGATCCGACTTTTTACCCCTAACCCTGAACGACAGCCAATCGTTGTTCATGCTGCCGCCCAACTCAGTCGGATATATTCGAAACCCCAACTCTGGTGCACTAGCGTACTTTAGCGCTGCGCCACCTGAGCGGCTATATAGCGCTTTTTACAATGGACATCGTCTCAAAGCAACTTTACAGAATCCAGGACCAACAGACCAAAAACCCCTATTGAACAAGCCAAGGGTGACAGTGGCTCGAAACCCCCCCCCCCTTAAAAATGCAGGAAGAAACCCTGAGAGGAACCAGACTCAGCAGGGATGCTTTAGTTGGAATTATGAATTATTTCAGTCGTGTTCTGCCTTGGTTAAGCCTGCTGTGATTAAGTATAGATCTCGGTATCATCTCTGTAAACCAGTCCAGCCACTGAACGACGCCCCAGTTGCTCCACTCATTCAATAATCTAATGACACACATTATTTTGGGCCTAGTTAAAGGAAAGCAGGGAAAGCACAGACCCCAAACTACTGAGCACTCACGGTTTTTGTGCGCTGACCAAAGTACAGAGAGAATACGCTGGATTAAATGCGGGATTAAACACCGGATTAAACACTGGGATACACCGCAGCGTTGTTACCGCGAGACGACGTGGAAAAGACTGCAGTGAGATGGAACATTTGGTCACAGCAGAGATTACACACAGATTACACCAAGGTCAAAGCACACCATTTTAAAAGAGCATTTGTGTGACCAGGCACTGATGTCAGACTGAATCGACGTTCTAGTTCATCCCAGAAGTGTTTGGTGGGGTTAAACTCATTAATTCATCTATTTATGAACCTCGATTTGTGGTTAAGTAGGGTGTCCACATACTTTCTGTCACATAGTGTATATTGTTTCTTTCTAATGTTGTCATGTATGATCCCAGATGGGATGCCAGAGTGCCGCCGTTATTATATGTTATTACTGTTTGTCTTTCTGATAGATGTGCACATTAGATTGAGCACATTAGGACAGACCGAGATCCACAGACTGATGTATGGTCATATATAAAGCTCGGAGCATCAACAGCGTACGATCGCGAGCTCGTTGTAGCTTCTACAGCGAATTGTATCAGTAATGAGATCCAATCACAGCTGAACGCTTTCTCTGTGTCTTTAGGCACCACTGCTAGAACAACGTTCCACATCATAAAGAAAAGTAAAAGAATTCCTCATTTGGTCTCATTTTATACATCGTTTGTCACACAAAATGATTTCAGCTCATTAAACAAAGCATAAAATTACGCTCAAGCGAAAACATATTTTGTGTGGTGCAGTAGAACGCACTAGCACGCCACCACACTCAAAGAACTCGAGTTGCCGACCTGTCCGGGCGTCTATACAAACAGAACTGGGCATGTTTGATAGGGGAGGGATGTTTGATCTGATCTCTGGTACTGCATCAATGTGTATGTTTGTGTGTGTGTGGGGCGAGGGGGGTGTCACATTTACATTTACATTTTAGGCATTTAGCAGACGCTTTTTATCCAAAGCGACTTACATTACTGTGACAGTATACTGTCTAAGCAATTGAGGTTTAAGGGCCTTGCTCAAGAGCCCAACAGCGGCAGCCTGGCAGAGGTGGGGCCCGAACCAGCGTCCTTTCGATTAGTAGTCGAGTACCTTAACCGCTAGGCTACAACTGCCTTACACAATCACCTATTTGAGCACAAGTATTAAAATTAAAATCAATTACTAAAAATAGGTGTGCACAGTGGTAAGAACACACTCTGGAACCAGAGCTGGGGTCTCGAATACATCGTATCGAATCTCAGCTCTGCCTGCCGGCTGAGGCTGAGCGGCCACATGAACAACGATTGGCCTGTTGTTCAGATGGGCAGGACTAAGACGAATAGGGTCTCTCTCATAAATAATGCAATTAGGACCTCTGATGGCTCATTGATGGCGCCTGCACAGAGATGAGAAAAGAGTGCTCTCAGGAAGCGTCTCTCCACACACAACGCTGAGCTGCACTGCACTCAAGTCACTGCACTCGTCAAAGTGTAGGTAATAAGATGTATATGGCTGCTGCCTATGTGTCGGAGGGGGCGTGGGTTAGCTTCATTCTCCTCAATAAGAGCAGGGATCGGCATTGGTGGTGAGAAAGCATATCGCAATCAGGCAATTGGACACGCCAAAAGGCAGGAAAAGGGGAGAAAATGCATAAAGAAAATGTTTTTGTTTTTTAAATGGGTGTGTATGTAGGTGTGTGTGGCTACATGGAGCTTAGCATGTCTCTCCCTACTCAACATGGCTCTGTGTGGGAACCCAACAATGGCAGATTGTATGTCGGAGGGGGTTTGTGGTGATCAGATCAGGGGTAAAGCAAGCAAATTAACAAATAGGAGTTGGAAATAATGACAAGGTTTGTCTTAGCAGCTTTATCAGCGATGACTGCACCTGAACACTTCCTATCATTTCTTATTGATCTTAATCACTGTGGAGGATTTTAATCTTCACTCTTATTACAGAACTGCTTTGAATCAGAATCTTCTCTAGATTAAAACGGTTGTTTCAGGTCTCCGGCGGGGGTCCTTTGACTGAGCGGCTCTGAAGCGTGTATGTAATTTCTTTTAGATGTTCAGATCTGATCTTGCATTTGTGTTTGTATTTCGATCGTTTTCATTCGACGTGACTCAAATAGTAACGACAAGCTGTCCAGCTTCTGATGCCCCCCCCTTCCCCATCACATCACTACCAGCACATGTTCGACTGATCACTATTATGTTTTGATTATAAATTAAATTCTTTATTGGCTTTTTTTCAGACATACTTGTTGAATCGTAAATGCAATGTTTTTAATATCCCTCCTAACAATTTGACGTGTCGTTTTATTATTGTTGTGTCACGGAAATCATTGTTATTCTTCAGGAAATAATTGAGGAGGAGAAATTTTACCTGGAAACAACGAGAGGTAGAATCAACATCTTCAGCATCCTCATTAAAAGCTCCCCAGGAAACTGGAAATATTTCACTTCCTGCAAAGAGAGAGAGAGGATTAAAATGAACTAAATTATTTCATTATTTACAGAGAGAAAGACTTGATGGTTCTCACTGTGGTTTAGTGGAGTCTTATAGCCTTAAATAAGCAATGGAACTGGCCTCTATACTGGTGTCTAGGTGACTCTAGGTAATCTTTATATATATATATATATATATATATATATATATATATATACAGTACATATATATATATATATATATACAGTATATACAGTGTATATACTGTAGATAGACAGACAGACAGACAGACAGACAGGTAGACAGTTCCTCTATTGTTCAGATTTCTAATGTAGATGCTTTCAACAGTGGACAGGACACTTAGGACTGGCTGGATTTAAGAGGCCATTTTTACAAGATTAAAGACACCATAGAACTCTCTACAGCACCCGGTAAATCATCTGAAATGTCGTCATATTTTCAGAGAAGATGCAGAACATTTAGAGACTCGGCTCTTCAATCATTTCATCACAATAAAACAACAGATGCAGAAATCATGTATGTGTGCTTTCACCTGAGCTGGATGTATTTTGGTCTGATTCCATTTAAGCACTGGTTATAATTAATGTAAAGTAGGTGGATGGAAGCTTCATGCTATTCATGACATAGTCAGAGGAAACACTTTAGTCACGCTACAAAGCTACAAAACTTTAAAGGTCTGGATGATTTTTGGCTCATCGCTTCTTTGGAACGACCTTTTGGGTTGCTGCCTAATTAGATCCCCCTCCGCTCAGTCGATTGGGTAATAAGATGATATTTTTATCGCACATTTTATTCACCGCGTTTTCTTGTGTCTGAAGAATTACTGGAGATTGTGGTGCAACTAACTACATACATAACTACCTGCCCTGTCATGAATGCAACCAAAGTGTGTAAAACATACACCGATCAGGCATAACATTATGACCTCCTTCCTGATATTGTGTTGGTTCCCCTGACCCGTCAAGGCATGGAGTCTGACACCTTTCTATCAGAACCAGCATGAACTTCTTCAGCAGTTTGAGCTACAGGAGCTCGTCTGTTGGATCGGACCACACGTGCATCAATGAGCCTTGGCCGCCCATGACCCTGTCGCCGGTTTACCACTGTTCCTTCCTTGGAGCACTGTTGATAGATACTGACCACTGCAGACCGGGACACACCCCACAAGAGCTGCAGTTTTGGAGATGCTCTGACCCAGTCGTCTAGCCGTCACAATCTGGCCCTCAGATCCTCACGCTCGCCCATTTTCCTGCTTCTAACATCAACTCTGAGGATAAAATGTTCACTTGCTGCCTGTATATCCCCCCCACTAACAGGTGCCGTGATGAAGAGATAATCAGTGTTATTCACTTCATCTCTCAGTGATCATAATGTTATGCCTAGTTGGTGTAAATAAATAAATAAAATAACCCGTGAACGTCCTGAAATGCAACGTAAACACGACATAAACCTGCTGTATGTCTATAAAATCATGTTTATTCCCATTTTACATACACAATATATTTGGCTGCGTCTTATAAAATTATTAATTAATATTAATATTATAAAATTTTACTTGTCCAGTTCTAATCAAGTCATCTGTCCAGAGGCTGACAGTGTACATCAGCGCTCCTGACCTGGACTGATTGGTGCAGGGCTGGGAAAAATAAGGACGACGTGAGAGTGTTTGCACAATCTAATGATTTCTCTGGTTGTTAAATTGACGACCGGCTGTGAGAGCGCCTTTCAGCACCATCATTCACCTTCAGCCTTCACAGCTTTTCACAGCTTTTTAATTCACGTTTATTAAGAATCATGACCCGGTGATGTCAGTCCATTAATAAAACCAACTATACCTGTTAGCTCACAGCTTTATAACCCTCTTGTTCTTTATTAATGTTCCATAAATAGAGTTAATGCAGTCCTACATTAAAAATAGGTTTTATTTAGCAGTCTGAAAGGATCTTTGGTTCGTCCTTCTAAGAAAATCCATTAATAAAAAACAGACTGCTGTGAATTCGCAGCTTCAACATTTATACTCTTTATGCTTCATTGAGCATAAAAAAATGTTTCAGCTGCAAGATACAGCTTCAATCCCAAAAAGTTTGGGACAGTAAAGAAGTAAAAACAAACAGCAACAATTTGCAAATCCTTTGTAACTATGGTAAAAAAAAGCCAGTATTTATTTATACACCAATCAGCCATAACATTAAAACTTGTTTCTACACTCACTGTCCATTTTATCAGCTCCACTTACCATATAGAAGCACTTTGTAGTTCTACAATTACTGACTGTAGTTCATCTGTTTCTCTGCATGCTGTTTTAGCCTCCTTTCACCCTGTTCTTCAATGGTCAGGACCCCCACAGGACCACCACAGAGCAGGTATTATTTAGGTGGTGGATCATTCTCAGCACTGCAGTGACACTGACATGGTGGTGGTGTGTTAGTGTGTGTTGTGCTGGTATGAGTGGATAAGACACAGCAGCGCTGCTGGAGTTTTTAAACACCTCCCTGTCACTGCTGGACTGAGAATCGTCCACCAACCAATGATGAAGGTCTTCAACAGCAGCAACAGATGAACGATCATCTCTGACTTTACATCTACAAGGTGGACCAACTAGGTAGGAGTGTCTAATAGAGTGGACAGTGAGTGGACACAGTAAAATCTCCAGCAGCGCTGCTGTCTGATCCACTCATACCAGCACAACACACACTAACACACCACCACCATGTCAGTGTCACTGCAGTGCTGAGAATGATCCACCACCTAAATAATACCTGCTCTGTGGGGGTCCTGACCATTGAAGAACAGGGTGAAAGGAGGCTAACAAAGCATGCAGAGAAGCAGATGGACTACAGTCAGTAATTGTAGAACTAAAAAGTGCTTCTATATGGTAAGTGGAGCTGATACAATGGATAGTCAGTGTAGAAAAAAGGAGGTGGTTTTAATGTGTTTATATAAACTCATCTGAAGTTTGATTGCTGCACAAATTCCAAAAAAAGCTGGGACGGGTACATGTCTACCACTGTTACGCCACTAACATTCAGTAATAGTTTGTGAATTGAGGACACCAGTTGTTATGGTTGTGAAAGTGGCATTTTGTCCATTCTTGCTGAATATAACACTCGACAGTTCAGAGTAAATTTTGTCGTATTTTGCGGGTGACGTGTCTGAACTCAGGCACTTTGGTAATAAAAAGCCGTGCTGTTCTGAGACATTTTGATTGTGGTGTGTCTAAAAGTACATCTAGATGTGGCTTTCAGCATTAATGGTGCCTTCACAGTGCAAGTTGACGCTGGCTTTTAAACGCTTGGTGACTGTCAGAATGTTCCTTTTATATTACTTCCTAAAATCGGATAACAGCGCACATTTCCACTCTGCTTCAGCCCAGAGAGATCGGCGTCATTTCTGGATGTTGTTGACATGTGGGCTTTACAAAAGTGCCTCCTCAGTAAACGTTTCCTCTCTATAGAGCAAGACAACAGTCTCACACAGATCTGCTGAATCCCAGCTAGAATAAATATATAAATAGAAGAACCTATCTTTAAAAGGTAGACACATGAGTAGGTACCAGATACCAGGTTAGATTCAATTTAATTACTTAATAAAGAGGTGATGGGCGCCCAGGTGGCTCAGTGGGATAATCTGCTAGCTCACCAGAACCGAGATTACATTTCGACTCTGCTGCCAGTTGGCTGGGCATCCTCTAGTAGACACAATTGGCCTCCTGTCTGCTGGGTGAAAAAAAGCCGTAGTATGGGGTGGGCTTTGAAAAGACCTTGGTTGTCCAGGGCACCTGCACAGAAGGTGGAGGAGCGTGGAGATCGGGGCGTGTCTCTCCATACGCGAAGCCGACCTCATATGCAAATCCACAGAAGTACAGGTGAATAAGAAGGGATTAGTGGACTGTGCACACGTCGGAGGGAGTGTGTGTCAGTCGAATATACACCCTCCTTGGACGCCATCGGGGTCCCCAGCAGCGGATTGGCTTTGCTAAAATTGGGAGAAAAAGGGGGAATGTCTTTAGCTGTCTTTGAAGGGCAGTGGGAGAAGGTTACCGGTTTATTCCTCACTATCAACAATTTATCATTGCTGGGCCCCTGAGCAAGGCCCTTAGCCCTGAATCGCTTCAGTCATAACCATTAAGTCGCTTTGGATAAAAGTGGCCACTAAATGCCAAAAATGTACCTGAAGATGGCAAGTGTCTTAACTCGCATTTGTGAATGCAGTGATGATGCATGACATAAATCCAAATCACGCTTCCAATTCAACCGACTTGCCCACGTGAGGCGAGAAATGAAAAATGTGTCATTGTTATTTTATATTTCCGAACTCAACCCCATTTATTTTGGTGTTTCACTCTCGACTGACTGCTGCGTCGTTTACATTTTTGAGAAATGGATCGTGGGAGCCTGTTTCCATCTCAGTGGAACGACGGTGGCTTCCTCTCAGCCCGAGGCTAAGCAGCTCTCCTGCTAATTCATAATTACTTAGAGCATTTGTATGATTGGAGCGTAATCCTGGAGCGCCAGCGCAAAGGGCATGTGCCACTTTCATATACCAGAAGTAAAATATGAGTCATATTTAGACTATGCTTTGTTTATGCCACTTTATACACTACATGCCCAAAAATATAAGGACGCCGATCTTTATTCTGATAGGGTTCTTCAGCCACACCCATTGCTAACAGCTTGCTTTAACACCGATTTATCCCGGTCAGCGTTGTGGTGGGTCGGATTCATTGGCCGTAAGATAGGAACAGGTGTAATAAATCAATTATAAGAAGGAAATGATGGCGCCCAGGTGGCACACCAGCACCAGCGCCATCTAGCGGGCATAATTGACAGCGCCTGGGATGACCGGACTATGTGGGCGGGGTCTTCAAACGCTGTGTAAGGACCCTGATTGGCAGATAGAGGCGCCTGTGCAGAATGCATGGGTGGAAAAGGGTTCCGTTAAGGGCTGCACGCGGGTCGGAGGAGGCGTGAGCGGCAATATACCCACCTCGACTGCAATCAGGGATCCACCAGCAGCATAAGACAAACTGACTACACTAAATAGGGGAAAATCGGAGAAAAACACATCAAATATAATAAAAAAAATGAGGATATAATATGCATTCGACTTTGCAGCAATGGTATAGGGAAGGCCCTTTTTGCTGTTTCAGCATGGCTGACCCCCTGTGCACAAAGCAACCTCTATAAAGACATGAAGAACATCTCAGGTTAAGGAACCACAGTGTCCTGCACAAAGTCCTGACCTCAGCTCCACCCAACAGCTCTGGAATGAACCGGAACACCAGTACAAATGCTGTCATCTTTTGACTGAATGGGCACAAATTCCCACAGACTTGTGGAAATCCTTCTCTAGCTGAAACGATCACATAGATTTGTTTTTTAAATGGGACGTCCGACAAGCCGGTCAGGTGTGTTTCCTGTATCTAGAAGCCTCCTATGTTCAAGCTCTTTCATTCCTCGGAGTGCATTAGGAGAACTGGGACGTCTGAGAGATGACCGACAGCCTGAAGGCAACAATTAGTGGCTCGTAATACATCCGTTCTTCTGACAGCTCTGTTTCACCATGGTCTCCAGATGTGTCCACCTTATTTGTAGGAGTAAAATATCCAAATATGCATCTTTAAACAAGCACACAAACAAGTCTGCACTGGACCTGCACAAGCCCACAATGGTCAGGAAAATGGTCCCTCAGTTTGGTTTCAGCCAAACAATAATGAGCTGCCTGTTCCTCAACCCCTGTGACCTGTATATGTCTTTGCTGACGACTCCAAAGCTCTAATCAGCCCTTACTGGGAAACATTACTGGAGGCGGATGCAATTTTCAAGCCCACACTACGCACACGTAGCATAAATTGGACCAATAGGATCATGTGTGCAACGTGGTTATGGGTTAGAGGTTAGAATTGGGTATAATGAGGACTGTTTAATGGTGGGACATCAGCATGGTAAAACCTCCAGTTACAAGAACAACTGAGCATGCTTAGGATTGCGGTACTGGTACATTTGTTCCAGTGTAAATAAATTCCAATTGCTGATTAACGGTGTACCATCATGTGGATGCTTTTCAACACAAACACTGCAGTGTATGCTAATGTTAACTCCACATGGCCAGTCATGCTCCTCATTCCCAACGGGTGTGTCTGAGTTATCATGACCGGCATTCTTCAGCTTCTTGGCATCTGTTCTTTTGAGCGATGAGACCTTGGTGCATCATATATTTGTAGGGTAATTATTTTTCTGGCAGACAACTGCGGGACGTCAATATCATCGTGTATGAACAGAGTGAAGTTTGATGTTTGCGTAGGTTACGCAGTAATTCTACAGTAAAGCACAGTTTGAGAACCACAGGCCTGTGTTAGCATTTATAGGGCTGTTTTAGGGTCTGGAGATTTGTCTATGTATTAAGGTAAATAGGACAGCGATGGGACGTGAGGTATGGTGGCGGGATTAGTCGGTCTGTGTTGTTATGCGTAGGTTTGTGTTGGAATGGTAAGTAGGTCAGTGTTGGGGTAAAAAGACTGCTTTGGGTGATGAAGGTAATGGGTTAGTAAGATGAGCAGATCTGTGCAGGTACTGTGTTGGGGTAAGCAGAAATTTGTTAGGGTAGGAACACAGCTGATCGTAGGTTGGTACTAAGAGAAGGAGGAGAGTGCTGAATAAAAAGTGCTGTGTTACGAAAGTTTGTTTTAAGGTAGGTGGGAATGTGTTAGGAAAAGACAGAAAGGTACAGTAAGCTGATGCTTAGATGAGTAGGACTGTGCTTAATTAAAAACATGCACAGTGTTGGCATGAGTAAGACTGTGTTGGGTTTAGTAGGAATATCGTTGAGATAAATTGGACTATATTTGGGTGGGCAAGATTGTGTTTAAGTAGAAAGGGCAATGCTTCCAATAGAATCAGAAAAGACTGCTGGGTTGGATCATGTTGAGCTGGAACTGTGTTGATGTAAGTAAGACTGTGTTGGTGTAAGAGGGGCTGTGTTGGGATATAGAAGATTGTATCAAGATAGTGAGGAATGTACTGGGGTGGATTATTCTGTTGGGGTGGAAAATGTTAGGTTAGAACCGTGTTTGGGTAAATAAGACTGTGTTTGGTTAACTAAGACGGTGTTGGTGTAAGGAAGACTGACGGAGTAGGTCAGACTGAGTTAGGGTAAAAAGGACTGTGTTGGTTAAGTAAGTCTGTGTTAAGGTAAGTAAAACTATAAGTGAGACTATGTTGGTGTAAGTACAACTATGTTAGGTTAAGTAAGACTATTGGTGTCAGTAGGACTGTGTTGGTGTTAGTCAGACTGTGTTGGTGTAAGTATGACTGTGTTTGGTTTAGTTAAGACTGTGTTCAGGTCAGTAAGACTGTCTGAATAAATAAGTATTGGTGTAGGGAAGACTGTGTTGAAGTAAGTAAGACTGTGTTTGATTTAAGTAAGACTGTTTGATTTAAGTAAGATGTGTCTGGTTTAGTAAAACTGTGTTGGAGTAAGTTAGACTGTGTTGAGTAAGTTAGACTGCGATGGTGTAAGTAAGACTGTGTTTGGGTAATTTTGTTGAGATTTTGTTGAGGTAGGGAGGACTGTACTGGGGCAGAAAAGACACTCGGGATGAACACTGCTGGGTTGGAACTGTGTGGGGTCAGAAGGACTGTGTTTGGGTAAGGAGGATTTGTTGTTTGGGTGGATACTGTTGTGTTGAAATTGTGTGGGGTAAGAAGGACTGTGTCCGGGGTAATCAGGGCAGTGTAAGGTCTGTAGTAAGGGGCAGTAGATCAGCACTGACCTGCTCTGAGAGCTGCTTGGTGCGCAGGAAGAATCCCAGCAGACAGCCGATGACCACGGCCATCACGGAGAGGATGAGCAGGCCATTCTGCTTGCATACACCCTTCACCCGCACACACACTGCATCCAGCGCCACCGCCATCGCACTCCTCCGACCTTACACACTAATATACTGCCATCCCACAGCTGATCCACACCCTCGCCCACACCCACACCCACTCGAAGAGCAAAATAATCAGGCTGAAGTACCAGGACCTGGTACCAGCTAACAGGTAACAGTTGTTATTCCAGATCCTCGGTCTCTAACTCTCATGTCGTTCTGTCACTCAGGGGCATTAAATTAAAGCGGTCGCCCGTTTTGCCAGCTGTCCACAGAATGCCACGCCCATCTGTGCCACGTCCCGCCCATGATCGTCTCAGCTCCGGCCAATCGGAGAGCATCAACAGCTGGGTGCTGCAGACTGGATCAATCCTATTAAAGCCGCGCTCGTGTAAAGAAGCCTGTGGACTGGATTATTACCAAAGCCTCGCCGCAGAAGAGGATTGTGGGTAGCATCAAAAATGTAGGATAAAAGAACAGTAAACCTCACATAAACCACTCTCGGTGTTTATGTGTGGCATCCAGTGGTGACGTAAAAGTAGGATAAAAGCGACAGGACAGGGAAACAAAGCATTCGCACTTGAAGAAGCTTCTTCTCAGCACATGAGGCTGAATGATGGACAGATTATAAACAGTATGGAGATCCTTCAAAGACCCTTCAGATACTGCAGGAAGACATGAAGGTTTAAGGTATTTCTGCAGCCGCTTTGTCCTGGTCAAGAAAAAAACACCAGGTACAATGTAGGAACACCCTGGACAGTCATGTCTGTGTGGACGCCCGACCGGCCAGTTGGTGGTGGGCTAGATAGATAGATCAATAATTAGACAGATAGATAGATAGATAGACAGACAGACAGACACATCAACAGATAGATAGATAGACAGATCAACAGATAGATAGACAGATCAACAGATAGATAGACAGACAGACAGACAGATAGGAAATAATAGACCACTGCACCACCCAAGCTTGGCAAGTTTCTAAAATGAGTGAAAATCAATTGATATTTTATTTAGACCAAAATAGGTTTGTATTGATTTTTTTATCACACCTTAAACACAATCACTTAATCTTTGTCCCGCTGCTCAACCACCACATTCACGCTCACGTTCACATGAAGTTTCGACTCGATATCGATCCTCAGTTCTGTCTGAAGTTTGAGGAGTGTTAAAAATAAAGGGAACACATAAAAACAACAATAATAAAATCACTACCACTGCCTACTGGTGTGTGACTCACCACAGAGGTCGCTCTCACCTCTCACCAATACAAGCCTTGTGTTTCCTCCTGTTTCTCATCAGGGGCTATTTTGTGTATGTAAGACCCCTGCCTGTGCGAAGGCTTGTATTGGTCATGCCTGCAGTTCTGAGCGGCTGTATTCTTGTTCCTCTGATCAGGTTAAGATTCTTTGCAATGGTTTATGGAGTTTTGAACAGCGTTTTTGTAATGAGAGTGGCGGTTTTCAGGAATACTGTTTGGTTTTGACGTTGCCTGTTTTGGACTCTTCAGTCTTGTTGTGGATGTGTTGGATGACATCTGTGCAGGACGTTCTTTAAATCGAGATTTTCTTCATGTCTTTATAGAGCTTGCAGCTTCCATAAACTGTTGCTGCAAATCTGATAGCGTATCATTTCCTTTATATAATCGATTTATTACAGCTGTTACAACTGTTGTGGCCGAAACACTTGACTTTAAAAATTAGAAGACAAATAACAGTCTTCCATCTGTCCTAGATTATTATTTCCACTCCAACCAACATAGCAAAACCCATAAAACAGGCAATAAAACACAGAAAGTTCACACAAGAGACAAAAAGCTCTCCAAGCTCTATAAGTGAAGAAGCACCGTCTCCCTCGTGCTTCAGTCTCCATTTAGGGACAGTCGAAAGGAGCTGGTCAGCGGACCTAAGTGATCTTGATGAGATGTAGGCTGTAATAGGTCAGAAAGATAAGAAGAGTGCAATTAAATAGTAGTAGAAGAGAGCAAACACAGTTCTCAGAAATAAAACCACCCTTTTAAGAGAACATTCGGCCTCTTCTGCCAAGCATTTATACTGGTCCATGTGGTGCTTCATCTGATGGATTTTCCTCTAAAAAGACCTGAACAAAACGTACAAAAGCACTCGTCTACCGAAGTCCTGCACATTCACAACCCGAGAGTGAATTTACATCCAAATCCTGCACCAGTCATTGTGTGAAAAGATAAAGATAAGATTCCTTTATTCATCCCCATGAGGGGAAATGGGATTGTTACAGCAGCTTCAGCACAGTTAATGACAGAGAAATAATAATAAAGTAAGATTTCAGACAAACAAGGGCCATTACTGTTATACAGCAGTATACGACACATATACTACATAGGAAAACACTATATACTGTATGCTATATATACATGTGTTGTGTGTATATGCTTCTGATTTTGTGGCAGTAGTTTAGTCAAGGCCGTTTTTCTGTTCCTGTGCACAAACTGATGTCCATGAGGTCCGTGGTTTGGCACAACCTCAACCCTTCTAAACAGCTTTGGGTTGAATTGGAAGCCAAGTTCTCGGTGCTTTCATGACTGTTGCTCTTTTAATTGAATGGGCAGAAATTCCTACAGACATATTTGAAATGTAAAGCTCTTTCAGGAGGAGGAAGCTGTTGTAGCTGCAGAGGGCTTTAAAATAATGACCATAGTTTTGAAATGGGATGTTGACCAGCTGACGGCCACTGTCCTTTCAGCAGCAGTAATGACAACTGATGGTGGGCTCGGTGGGTAGCACTGACGCCCCACAGCAAGAAGGTCCTGGGTTTGATACCCAGGTGGAGCAGTCCGGGTCCTTTCTGTGTGGAGTTTGCATGTTCTCTCCGTGTCTGCGTGGGTTTCCTCCTGGAGCTCTGGTTTCCTCCCACAGTCCAAAGACGTGCAAGTGAGGTGAACTGGAGATAATAAATTGTCCATGACTGTGTGTGTTTGACATTAAATTGGAACTGATGACTGAGTGTGTTAAACATGATGTTAAAATCCTTATAAATAATAAATAAACAACAGCTGATGGTAGTAAACAGTATTGATGGCAGCAGAGCTCATTATGATAAAATTAAGATAGAAAAAGGCATTTCAATGATGACTGGTAGAAATACAAATGGCAGTGGTGGAAGGAGTATTTAATATTATATTATTATTATAAAAGGCATCACTTATAGCAGTAAATAACAATAGTGACTCTGATGGCAGTAGAGAAGGCATCACAAAGCAGTAATTAAAGTTTGTTTGTTTATTAGGATTTTAACGTCATGTTTTACACTTTGGTTACATTCATGACAGGAACGGTAGATACTCATTACACAACATTCATATCAAGCACAGTCATGGTCAATGTAGTGTCTCCAGTTCACCTCACTTGCACGTCTTTGGACTGTGGGGGGAAACCCACGCAGACACGGGGAGAACATGCAAACTCCACACAGAAAGGACCCGGACCGCCCCACCTGGGGATCGAAGTGCTGCCGACTTAGCCACCGTGCCAGCCTAGTAATTAAAGTCAAAATAACAATAGTGAGATTAAAGGCAGCAGAGATGTCAGTAGTGACTGTAGGAAAGGCAGCAGTGGTGGCAGCTGTAAGAACAGTGGCATCAGCGGTATCATAGGCAGCGGTAATCGTGCTTTAAGCCTCATGACTTCAGCGGGACTGTCTGGCTCTTTTATTTTAATAACCATAAACATACCCGGACATTAATCTGCTCCTGACCCAAAACCGCCACGAATTCAGGTTGCCTTGTCCTTCAGAGTCACACCGACATGTACCTACTGTAACATACAATCACAAACTCAGCACAACCTCCACCTGATCGTAACAAGCTTTTAATTATGTTTTATAGATCTCCTGTAGATGATTTAATTAAAGAAAAAGTGAGCAGTTTCCTGCTTTTAACTTTATTGCATATTGAAGATTCTGGAGTGTGTCTATGGGGATTCTGAGGCAACAATAAAACCACCTCCTGGTACAATTACTGACTGTAGTCCATCTGTTTCTCTACATACTTTGTTAGCTCCTATCATGCTGTTAGTCAATGGTCAGGACCCCCACAGGACCACCACAGAGCAGGTATTATTTAGCTGGTGGATGATTCTCAGCACTGCAGTGACACTGACATGGTGGTGGTGTGTTAGTGTGTGTTGTGCTGGTATGAGTGGATCAGACACAGCAGCGCTGCTGGAGTTTTAAAACACCTCACTGTCACTGCTGGACTGAGAATAGTCCACCAACCAAAAACATCCAGCCAACAGTGCCCCGTGGGCAGCGTCCTGTGACCACTGATGAAGGTCTAGAAGATGACCGACTCAAACAGCAGCAATAGATGAGCGATCGTCTCTGACTTTACATCTACAAGGTGGACCAACTAGGTAGGAGTGTCTAATAGAGTGGACAGTGAGTGGACACAGTATTTATCTGATCCACTCATACCAGCACAACACACACTAACACACCACCACCATGTCAGTGTCAGTGCAGTGCTGAGAATGATCCACCACCTAAATAATACCTGCTCTGTGGTGGTCCTGTGGGGGTCCTGACCATTGAAGAACAGGGTGAAAGGGGGCTAACAAAGCATGCAGAAAAACAGATGGACTACAGTCAGTAATTGTAGAACTACAAAGTGCTTCTATATGGTAAGTGGAGCTGATAAAATGGACAGTGAGTGTAGAAACAATGTTATGGCTGATCGGTTTATATTAGTAGTTGACAATGGCGTGCAGAACAAGAACAATATCAGGATGAGAAACCCTGACCCTAACCGAGGATTACTTCAGCCGTGTGTCGTCATCAGTGACATCATATCTCCCCGCCAGACCCTCGCTCTTGCTAATCCCGCGTTTCGTCTCAATCCGGGCTCAGCGGGAGCAGATTATGGGAGATTAGACGAGCGCCCGGTGGCCTGCATGCACACGTTCGTTCATTAACATTATTAACGTCGTTCTGCATCACGTTATAGCTCAGGGTTCAGCCTACAGAGTCGCTTAGCCAACCCACTCCGCATCAAATACAATCAAATATTAAAGAAAGGGGCATACAGGTGACGCGCTAGCACATCAGCACTGGGATTCTGTACTCCCCGAGGCTGGGTGCCCCCTAGTGGGCACAATCGGCAGTGCCTGCAGCAGACAAAATAACCACTAAAGTCTACTGGGTGTTTATTCATTTATTTATTAGGATTTTAACGTCATGTTTTACACTTTGGTTACATTCATGACAGGAACGGTAGTTACTCATTACACAAAATTCATCAGTTCATAAGGTTATATCGAACGCAGTCATGGACAATTTAGTGTCTCCAATTCACCTCACTTGCATGTTCTCCCTGTGTCTGTGTTGGTTTCCTTCAGGTGCTCCAGTTTCCTCCCACAGTCCAAAGACATGCAAGTGAAGTAAACTGGAGATACTAACTTGTCCATGACTGTGTTCGATATAACCTTGTGGACTGATGAATCTTGTGTAATGAGTAACTACCGTTCCTGTCATGGATATAACCGAAGACAGTGCTACCCATTTAGCCACCGTGCCGCCCCAAGTCTACTGGTTGGGAAAAGACCGGACTAAAAAGGACTGGGGGTGTTTGACACTATGTAAGGGCAACCTTTTTATCACTAGTTCAGTACTTTATCCATCCGAGAAGGGGCACCTTACTCATCCAGGGTGGTTTGTTTCTTCGTCATCTTCATCACTTGTCGTCATTTCACTCACTCACTCACTCACTCACTCAGTACTCACTCACTCACTCACTCACTCAGTACTCACTCACTCACTCACTCACTCAGTACTCACTCACTCACTCACTCACTCAGTACTCACTAGACCCGTCAGTTCCATCTCATGATAACTCGCGCTCACACATTCACTCACTCACTCTCTCCGTATACGGTTTCGGAGCAGCCAGTTCATCCACTGCATGTTGTATGATCATATTATCACTCAGGACAGAGGGAGAGAGGACGGAAGAGCATGTGTGGTGTTGCATTGTAATGTGCACTCAGCATCCTCCACAACTCGCCATGGTAACAACTTTAGAAAAAATTAGACGTGAATGCTCGTGACGCTCGTCATCACCACATGTCTCGCATCACCTTAAAACTGGAGACTCAGAACACATCCGACAGACTGAGTGCCATGTATTAACAATGTACCATGAGTTAACTCCCATAAACATGCAGTAGGTGGATTGGCAATAGGTGAGAGTGAGAAAATAGGTGTGATGGACTGACTGGTGCAGGGCTGAACTGGAAACTGGTTCAGGTGTATTAGCCACGCCCATTGTTAACAGGTGAATAACAAGTCTTTGCTTTAAAATCAATACATTAAAATATGCTAGATGCTCTTAAAAGATCCGTAACAGTTTGGGGAAGGGCTCGACTGAGCCTAATGTCTTATAAAGACGTGGTTTGGTGAGTTTGGTGTGGCCAGCTTGACTTTAATGGCCAGCACAGAGCTTTCAGTGTCCATTTGGGTTTCATCTGGTTACTATGTTTTCTAACCTCACAAAACATGCAGAAGGTGGCTTGGATGTCCTGCAATGATTTGCTTGGTCCACTCTGACCCCTTAATTGCTCTAATTAGTTCTGACCTATGAGCCACGTTCATGTGAATCCTTATCCAGCCCTCCCTCCCTCAGACACCACCAATACTCTGTTCAGTCTAGCGAATTAGACTGTGTGCCACCTGAGCCCCCCCCAAAGGCAAAAATGACTACTGATCACTAGTGGTTCAAGCCCCACTACTGGCAAGTTGGTACTGTTGGGCCCTTGAGCGAGGCCCTTATTGCTTGTATTGTATTCCGTCTTAAATGTAAGTCACTGTCATAAACGTTAATGGTGACTGCTGATTGGCTGATGCAAAGCCATTTTCTGTGCTGTGACCATCGCTTTATCCCGGTCAGGGTTGCGGTGGGTCTGATTCATTGGGCAAAAAAAAAAGGATACACCCCGGAAGGGTGCAGAAGGTGGCTTGGATGTCCTGCAATGGTTTGCTTGGTCCACTCTGACCCCTTAATTGCTCCAATTAGTTTTGACCTACGAGTCGTGTTCATGTTCGATGGCGGATGAGAAACTGGAACCAGCGCTGACGTTCATGATGTTATTTTTTATTTGAAAGGATGAAGGTTGCTCTAACCTCGATTATCAAGTGCTCTGAGTTTTTGCGGACGCTCGTCTCTGCCGTCCGTACCGACATAAATCGACTAAAAGCTCCGAGTCGCTTCTCGAGCCCCTTCCTTAAATTTATCTCCAGCCCTTGCCTGCATTAGCCGTGGCTGCCGAGGCCCGTTGCTGAGTAACAGTAGCGCGGGAGTGTGTGCTGGAGAGACGCACTGGAATTATTTTAATTATGGACAGAGGAGATCCAGCGTGGCATGACCTGAGGCTTTCTGAGGGTTTTTGTGGTGCTGCAGTATCATACGCTAACACACAGCCTCTGGGATCCAGAGTTCAAATCTACAGCAGAGCTATCAACCAGTCGGGAATCTACATACAGACGTGGGGGGTGGTCAAGGCCCCACGATGGATTGGTGTCCTGTCCAGGGTGTGTTAATGCATCACTCCCAGTAATTCTGAGGGAACCAGATCCACTAAGACCAAGATAATATGAATTTCAAATGTCCACCTGATATACCTATCCACCTATAAATATAAAGAAAAGGTCACTATAGTACAATCAAGTTCTAGACGCTATGAATAAATAAATAAATGTTCTTGTTTTATTATAAAAGGCAACACAAAACACGCTGGCACACCAGAGCTGACTTTTCCAGCTCACAGGTTCGAATCTCAGCTCTGCTATGGAGAATGTGAGTCTCATGAGGGTGGGGATGGTGTAGGCGATTACTTACGTCCTAACGGCTGCTGCAATCACGCCCTCTGCTGGCTGATCGATGGCTCCTGCACAATGAGGTGAATCCCTACCCAGCCTCCCCTCCCTCAGACACCGCCAATACTCTGTTCAGTCTAGCAAATAAGACTGTGTGCCACCTGAGCCCCCCCCAAGGGCAAAAATGACTAGTGATCACTAGTGGTTCAAGTCCCACTACCGGCAAGTTGGTACTGTTGGGCCCTTGAGCGAGGCCCTTATTGCTTGCCGTAATGTAAATGGTGACTGCTGATTGGCTGGTGCAAAGCCATTTTATGTGCTTCACACTCCACATGTTAAACAATACAAGGTTTCATTGGTTGATTGGTTCTGCTTTATCCCGGTCAGGGTTGCAGTGGGTCCGATTCGCTCACTCACTTTCTTCACCGCTTATCCAATTAGGGTCGCGGGGGGTGCTGGAGCCTATCCCAGCTTTTCAGTGGGATACACACACACACACACCCATTCACCTATAGGGCAATTCAGTGTCTCCAGTTCACCTGACTGCATGTTTTTTGCACTGTGGGAGGAAACCGGAGCTCCCGGAGGAAACCCACACAGACACTGGGAGAACATGCAAACTCCACACAGAAAGGACCCGGACCGCCCCGCCTGTGGATGGAACCCAGGACCTTCTTGCTGTGAGGCGACAGTGCTACCCACCGAGCCACCGTGCCGCCCTGGGTCCGATTCATTAGGCAAAAAAAGGACACACCCCGGACACACACACACACACACTTAGGGCAATATTTAGAAGCTCCAGTTGACCTGACTGCACGTCTTTGTACTGTGGAAGGAAACCGGAGCACCCGGAGGAAACCCACCTGGAAACAGGGAGAACATGCAAACTCCACACAGGAAGTATCCTGCACCGCTGTATAGACCTCATGTTTCTATTCATTAACATGTTGTGCCACTTAGTGATGCCATATTGTTGTTCCATTACGTGCGAAAGCAAAGAGCTAATTTATTAAGATCCGCTCTCTCTTCTTTCTATACGTTAGGTCACTCTGGCAGCAGCGGCTCCGCTGTTACTTACACTTTCCCGCCTCATCTCTGCTAAACCCTCTACATGCCCTCATGTGTGGCTTGATTTTATCCTTCTTCATTCCTGGCATTGATTTTTGTTATCAGCGGGAACAGACTGTGCCAAGCGCCAGCAGTGCTGGTAGTAGTCCACACCCTCCCTGACCTGCTATTGATCGGACTGTAAGTGTCTTTCGGTGGAAAACATCTGTGTGCACTGTGTACATGACATTTACGTGAGCTTCTGTAACCACTCCAGTGATGAAATGCACAAAAGTATTGGACAAAAGTATTGGGACACCCCTTCTAGTTTTTGAATTCATGTGTTTCTGCCAGAACAGTTGCTAACAGGTGGAATAAATAAAAGGGAATATAAAGGAAATAATATGCTTCACACTTTGCAGCAATAGTATAGGGAAGGACCTTTCCTGTGCCAGCATGACCCTCTGCACAAAGCAGCTCTATAAAAACATGAAAAAAATCACTCTGGTGTGCTGCACAGAGCCCTGACCTCAGCCCCACTCAACAGCTTTGGCATGAACTGGAACATCAACTGATTAATCAGTGCCCACCATACAAATGCTGTCATCTTTTGACTAAATGGGCACAAATTCCCATAAATATATTTTAAACGTCTTATTAAAAGCCTTCTCAAAAGAGCGGCTGGTGTCACAGCTGAAAAGATCACTCTATTTTAATCACTCTATTTAAATATAGTTGGTTTTGTTAGTAATCAGAAGGTTGCTGGTTCAAACCCCACCACCAAATTACCACTGTTGGGCCCTTGAGTGAGACCCTTAACCCTAAATTGCTTAGACTGCCTACTGTAAGTCTCTTTGGATAAAAGCGTCCGCTAAATGCCGAAAATGTAAATGTTTTGGAAATGTGACGCCCAACAAGCTCATGGTCAGGTGTCCAAATACTTTAGCCATATTGTGAACATACAGCATGGCTTTTTGACTGTATTGTGTATTCTAACTGCTTTTCTTGTTGCTTGTGGAGAGTCATGCTATGCTCTTCTGTGATCATCCACCCCTCGTGCAGGTGCCTCGACCAGCCAGCAGAGGTCGCACTTGCAGCAGCCCGTTCCTTCAATTCTCAGGCACGGAAAACTGGGCATTTTAGATGCCAGGTTGGCAGCAAAGCTGATTTAAACCTGAGATCTCAGTGATAGTGGGCTAGAGAACAGCTGCGCCAACCGAGTGCCTCATCCAAAGAGCTTTATTAGCATGTCTGTAGAAGACACATCGTTGTTTACATACATCAAAATGAAACCTCGTTATCAAATCTCGTTAAGAGAGTGGCGGCTGGCCTCAAGACACTAGGTGCCCCCTGTCCAGGTTGTATTCTTGACCTGTGCCCAGCAATGCTGGCTAGACTGTTGAACAAATCGTCTGGATACTGGTACTGGGACCGAATTATTTTGTACTGGACTGGTTAATATTCTGGCACCTTGTGCTGTCAACGAGGGGCAATAAGGCAGTGTTTTATCTTTCCACTGTGCCACAGCCCCCCTGTGGACAGTGAAGGTACTGCAGGCTTATAGTTTCAGGGTCACAGTGATTCCAGAGTCCTGAGCAAAGCACCGATCCATCTGAGAGCATCACAGACTCATTAATAGGGCACATTTAGATTAGTCAATCCACCTACTGTCCGGGCAGACTGTCACTGAAGGCTGGAGAAGAATTGAACCCGGGTCCTTGAAGTTGTGACGCACCAATGCACCACTGTCCTGTCAGTTTAAAATTTGGCATATAAGTACAGCCTTCAGACACCTCAATAAGATACACTATATGGCCAAAAGTATGTGGACACCCCTCCTAATAACTAAATGTGACTCTTTTTGGCACATACAGTGTTAACAGGTGTATAAAATGATATAAGGTCAATGCTTTACACTGTTTCAACAGTTTAGGGAAGTACCCTTTCTGTTTCAGCATGATTACACCCCTAAGCACAAATCTAGCTCTATAAAGATGTGGTTTAACTAAGTTGTGTGCAAATGAGCTCCAGTTGTTCACACAGAGCCCAACTCAAATTGCGAGCCAGACCTTCTCTTCTCTTCCAGCATCGGTGCCTGACCTCACTGATGTTTTCGACTGAATGGGCACAAATTTCCACAGACACACTCCAAAGTTTTGCTGAAAGGATTTCCAGAAGTGGATGATATTAAAGCTACAAAGAAAAAAAGAAAGCGATTCAATATAAATGCCGTTTTTTTGGAACGAAATGTCCAGCAGATTAATGCTCAGCCGTCCCAATACTTTTGATTTCAGTGATTTCTGCATCCGTTGTTTTTCTGTGACCGAATGCTTGGAACACAAACTGCAGCTTAGTGATAATGATTTCCTACAGCTGGTGGCATCTCTGTGCCCATATAAATAGTAGTTTTTGTGGCTACACAGATATGAAGAGAGACACTTTATTTATTTGTCATTGTACACAGTACAACAGAATATTGTGTGGTACTTCTCAACATGAATCATATAAAAAGAAAACAACACACAGATGCAAAACATTCAGGTAAATTGACTGATTGGCTTGATTGCTGCTGCGATTGCGGCCTCTGCTGGCTGATCGAGGCGCCGCACAGAGATGATGAATAACGGAGAGCAGTGCGTGACACTGTACATGTGTGCGGCCGCCTCATGCAAGCAAAAAGAATCAGAATCAGAATCTTTATAGTTCGCCAATTACCAGATGTACAAGGAATTTCTCTGGTGCAGGTCTCACCAAACATACATAAAATAATAAAATAGAAATAATACAAAAGGAATACTACATATAAGCATAGAATAAAATAAAGAAATGTGGCAGTGACATGAACAGCAACAGGCACTGTGCAATGGAGATATAAAGTATGGTACACTGACAGTACACTGACAGACCTAAGAATAAAATAGAAATTGTATATTATACATATATACTGTATATATAGCAGCAACATGAAACAGCATCAAATGTACAATGAATGTGTGCAGTCCATCCACTGACAGACTTCAATTAATTTAAAGAAAATTGTGCAATAAAGATTGTTTACAGTAAATAAGGTGCGTATGTGCATTTACTGCAAGGGAAATGTGGGAGGCATGTGTGAAAACCCACGTGCATGAGTTAAAACGGAGGGATGTGAGAGTGGTCCTTATTGAGTATGCTGATTGCCTGGGGAAAGAAGCTGTGAAGGTGGCGGTCAGGTTCTGCATATGCAGTATATCTGGGGAATTGGCTATGACCACATTGGGAGACAATGAACACAATGCACAAATAGAATAATAATGAAATGTTTTATGGTACCTTGGCAGTCTGGGTCTCCGGGACCATTGTGCATTTTTTATGTCCTTGGTTTTTTGTACTTGCTGGATTATTTAATAACAAAATTCTTCACAGAAAATTGAATCTTAGTCTCACATTCCTGCCACTGACGAGCAGGAGAAGAATTTATATATTATATATGTTATATTATATTTATATATAAAGCACATTTTTCTTTCAATTATAAGCATTTACACAATTAAGTTACATGAATTAAAATCCTTTAATGTCCACAATGTAAACATCACGATCTGTCTTCAAAACAAACCCCCCAGAGCTCCGGAACCAGATTCCTTTAAGAACAGCGTGTTTAATCAGAGCACAAGTTCTTCTTTTCTCATTTTTTATACGTCCAGTCCATATTAATCCACTTCAACATCAGACACACATTACAGGGTACACTATATAGCCAAAAGTATTTGGACACCTGACCATGAGTTTGTTGGACGTCCCATTTAAAAAACAAATAGTATGGGTGTTTGTGTGTGTGTATGTACACTGATCAGCCATAACATTAAAACCACCCCTTACTTTCTACACTCACTGTCCATTTTATCAGCTCCACTTACCATATAGGAGCACTTTGTAGTTCTACAATTACTGACTGTAGTCCATCTGTTTCTCTGCATACTTTGTTACCCCCTTTCATGCTGTTCTTCAATGGTCAGGACCCCCACAGGACCACCACAGAGCAGGTATTATTCGGGTGATGGGTCATTCTCAGCACTGCAGTGACACTGACATGGTGGTGGTGTGTTAGTGTGTGTTGTGCTGGTATGAGTGGATCAGACACAGCAGCGCTGCTGGAGTTTTTAAATACCGTGTCCACTCACTGTCCACTCTATCAGACACTCCTACCTAGCTGGTCCACCTTGTAGATGTAAAGTCAGAGACGATCGCTCATCTATTGCTGCTGTTTGAGTCGGTCATCTTCTAGACCTTCATCAGTGGTCACAGGACGCTGCCCACGGGGCGCTGTTGGCTGGATATATTTTTGGTTGGTGGACTATTCTCAGTCCAGCAGTGACAGTGAGGTGTTTAAAAACTCCAGCAGCGCTGCTGTGTCTGATCCACTCATACCAGCACAACACACACTAACACACCACCACCATGTCAGTGTCACTGCAGTGCTGAGAATCATCCACCACCTAAATAATACCTGCTCTGTGGTGGTCCTGTGGGTGTCCTGACCATTGAAGAACAGCATGAAAGGGGGTAACAAAGCATGCAGAGAAACAGATGGACTACAGTCAGTAATTGTAGAACTACAAAGTGCTTCTATATGGTAAGTGGAGCTGATAAAATGGTGTGTGAGAGAGAGTGCATGAGAGAGCGAGAGTAAGAGAGAGAGAGAGGGCGGATATCTACAGGTGCGCGTGCTGTTGTTCTCTTTCCTCCGGTGCGAGAGCCGGTAAGCGGAATGGCGCACGTGAGCGCACCGAGCCTTTGATCTGGTCTGCACCGCTCCTGTTTGTCTGTCTCGTGCGCTCCCGGTCTCTGCTCTGGAGTCGGTCGGTCAGCATGAGCGGTGAATGCGCGAGCTACTACAGCGCCGAGCGCGTGTTCGTCAGCGCGTTCACGTGCCCCCGACCGGACGGAGATGCGCGCGCCGTGTTTTGCTGCGGATTCAACGACGTTAAATACTGCTGCGATGATCCGAACAGCTTCTTCCCGTACGAGTACGGGTACATGTGGTGGCTCAGGTACGAGTCAGGTACATAACAACACACACACACACACACACGCACGCACACACACACACTTTGGAAAAGTTAATAACATGATGTATCTGTGGTGTGTTCATTCTCTTTAATGTTTACTTAACTTATAAACGTAGAAGGTAAATATGTCCAGTGTTTTCACTGATCATATAAACACATTTAGAATTTAATTCTAAGTTCTAAGGTACTGGACTAGTAATCAGAAGGTTGCCGGTTCAAGCCTCACCTCTGCCAGGTTGCAGCTGTTGGGCCCTTGAGCCAGACCCTTAACCCACAATTGCTTAGATTGTATACCGTCACAACTGTAAGTCGCTTTGGATGCAAGCGTCTGCTAAATGCAGAAAATGTACATGTAATTCCTGCAACACTTTCCAAAAAGTTGGGACGGAGGCATGTTTACCCCTGTGCTCCATCAGCATTGAGTCTCAGCATGAGACTATTTACTCCATTCTTGCTTGATAGGAGACCTCAGCTGCTCAACAGTCCATGGACGCAGATGTTTGATTCTTTTCTTCATAGGGCAGCTGTAGCCTAGTGATGAGGCTACTGGACTAGTAATCAAAAGCTCGCTGGTTCATTCCCAACCTTGCTTAGACTGTATACTGTCACAGTACTGTCAGTCGCTTTGGATAAAAGCATCTGTTTGTTTGTTTTACACTTTACATCAATGACAGAAACGGTAGTTACTCATTACACAAGATTCATTACTTCACAAGGTTATATCGAACAGTCATGGACAAGTTAGTGTCTCCAATTCACCTCATTTGCACGTCTTTGGACTGTGGGAGGAAACCGGAGCGCCCGGAGGAAACCCACACGGACACGGGGAGAACGTGCAAACTCCACACAGAAAGGACCCAGGACCTTCTTGCTGTGCGGCGACGGTGCTACCCACTTAGCCACCGTGCCGCCTAAAAGGATCTGTGCAAATGTAAAATGCTCATGATGCACCATGCAGGCAGACTAGTTAAGCACATGCACTCTGTGTCTTTGTAGGCATGGCATCGTCCAGCTGAAACAACCACAGACTTCCTGTGGAAAAGTTGTCGCCTTGATGGCAGCGCATGTCTTTAAAATCTCAGTATACACCTCCACGTCAGTGGTGCCTTCACACGCATGCTGTGAGCACTGATGCACTTGAACCTTTCGCTGATAACAGTCTGTATGGTCCTTTTCGTCTTTGGCACTGAGATCTCGTCCTTCCATTTTTCCCAAAAAATCCGACTCATCTGACCACAGCACATGTTTCCACCGCCTATCGGGCCACCTTAGATGAGCTTGTGCACAGAGAACTCATAAACATTTCTGCATAGAATTGTTACACAGCTTTTTCTTTGTGTAACAGAGTTTCAGGTTGCATTTCTTGATACAGTGGCAGACTGTGCAAAGTGACGATGCTTTTCTGTTGTACGCCAAGCCCATGTGGCTATATTTGTAACAGTAGCATGATGGTTTCTTATGCAATGCCGTCTGTGGGCTGAAAGAGTGGTTAACAGGGGTATAAGTTTGTGTCAAGGCCAGAATCACAATATATATTTGGAAGATACGCCTCCCCCACTCCCTAATATTCAGATATGCTCAAAATGCCCCCCAGTATACTGATGTAAAAATTGTAAACATATTCCATTCACTATGTTAGGGTCTATCAGTGTTCCCATTAGGAGTGTTTTACATTAATGTTCAGTTCATGGCTACGGCCTTGGTGTATGTGTGTGTATTTCTCTCGACTCCAGAATCTATGGTGTACAGGATGTACAGTAAATGGTGAAAGACCTTTTTGCTCTCTTGCATTGAAAAACGTTCTTTTTAAACCGATTGACAATTCTCTTAAAACATTTTGCACCGAGTAGTAAGCCACTTCTCATCATTGCTTGTGAATGGTGCCAATGGTGGATCCTTCTTTTATACAGTAGACCCTTGAGTTACGAACTGTTTACCATACGAACATTTCGGATTAAGAACGATCTTTTTCAACGTAACGTACTAGCAAATTTCGGATTATGAACCGAAATTCGTAAAACATGTGACGTCACGAACAAGCTGACTCCGACCGTCTCTCTCTCTCTCTATATATATATATATATACAGTGTATCACAAAAGTGAGTACACCCCTCACATTTCTGCAAATATTTTATTATATCTTTTCATGGGACGACACTATAGACATGAAACTTGGATATAATTTAGAGTAGTCAGTATACAACTTGTATAGCAGTGTAGATTTACTGTCTTCTGAAAATAACTCAACACACAGCCATTAATGTCTAAATGGCTGGCAACATAAGTGAGTACACCCCACAGTGAACATGTCCAAATTGTGCCCAAAGTGTCAATATTTTGTGTGACCACCATTATTATCACTGCCTTAACCCTCCTGGGCATGGAATTCACCAGAGCTGCACAGGTTGCTACTGGAATCCTCTTCCACTCCTCCATGATGACATCACGGAGCTGGTGGATGTTAAACACCTTGAACTCCTCCACCTTCCACTTGAGGATGCGCCACAGGTGCTCAATTGGGTTTAGTCCATCACCTTTACCTTCAGCTTCCTCAGCAAGGCAGTTGTCATCTTGGAGGTTGTGTTTGGGGTCGTTATCCTGTTGGAAAACTGCCATGAGGCCCAGTTTTCGAAGGGAGGGGATCATGCTCTGTTTCAGAATGTCACAGTACATGTTGGAATTCATGTTTCCCTCAATGAACCGCAGCTCCCCAGGGCCAGCAACACTCATGCAGCCCAAGACCATGATGCTACCACCACCATGCTTGACTGTAGGCAAGATACAGTTGTCTTGGTACTTCTCACCAGGGCGCCGCCACACATGCTGGACACCATCTGAGCCAAACAAGTTTATCTTGGTCTCGTCAGACCACAGGGCATTCCAGTAATCCATGTTCTTGGACTGCTTGTCTTCAGCAAACTGTTTGCGGGCTTTCTTGTGCGTCAGCTTCCTTCTGGGATGACGACCATGCAGACCAAGTTGATGCAGTGTGCGGCGTATGGTCTGAGCACTGACAGGCTGACCTCCCACATCTTCAACCTCTGCAGCAATGCTGGCAGCACTCATGTGTCTATTTTTTAAAGCCAACCTCTGGATATGACGCCAAACACGTGGACTCAACTTCTTTGGTCGACCCTGGCGAAGCCTGTTCCGAGTGGAACCTGTCCTGGAAAACTGCTGTATGACCTTGGCCACCATGCTGTAGCTCAGTTTCAGGGTGTTAGCAATCTTCTTATAGCCCAGGCCATCTTTGTGGAGAGCAACAATTCTATTTCTCACATCCTCAGAGAGTTCTTAGCCATGAGGTGCCATGTTGAATATCCAGTGGCCAGTATGAGAGAATTGTACCCAAAACACCAAATTTAACAGCCCTGCTCCCCATTTACACCTGGGATTTTGACACATGACACCAGGGAGGGACAACGACACATTTGGGCACAATTTGGACATGTTCACTGTGGGGTGTACTCACTTATGTTGCCAGCCATTTAGACATTAATGGCTGTGTGTTGAGTTATTTTCAGAAGACAGTAAATCTACACTGCTATACAAGCTGTACACTGACTACTCTAAGTTATATCCAAGTTTCATGTCTATAGTGTTGTCCCATGAAAAGATATAATGAAATATTTGCAGAAATGTGAGGGGTGTACTCACTTTTGTGATACACTGTATATACAGTGAGCGAACATTCGAACAACGGACTGTGTTTTTTTCGGTATTTTCTTTATATTTCGTAAAATTCTATATTAAAATGGCCAAAAAGAAGCTGCCAGTAGGTGTCACGGTGTATCAGACAAAGGGGACAGTGAGTGAGAGAGAAGAAGGAACTCGGAGTAAAGTATTCTTTCTTTCGTGCAATTACACCTACAAAATACAACACTACTGAAATAAAGAAGGAAATAATAGAGGAATATAAGAGTTATTGTTGTTTCTGGTAGATACATTTTATAAAAAATAATGAAATGTAGTATTGTGTATGGTACAGCACACGCACTGTACTGAAATGTGATGTGTGTTTTATGTACAGTAAAGTACTACTGTGTTTTGTTTATTATTGTTTATTACAGGAATGTCTTATATAATTTAAGATTTAAGGGAAAATATACGTGTATTTATAACAAAAAAGACCATGTAAGACATTAGAGAGGTTAGGTAAGCAGGGTTTGGGAGGTCTGGCACGGATTAATTTTATTTACATTATTTCTTATGGAAAAAATAGGTTTAACTAACGAACATTTTGACTTAAGAACAGCCCTTCAGAACCAATTACATTCGTCAAGTCAAGGGTCTACTGTACTATTAATTTCACTCTTATTTTACCTCTGTAATAACCTTTTTGAGTGTGTTACAGGCATCAAATTTAAAATGTATGTGTATTTTCAAAAATACAATGCAGTCAGACATTTCTTTTCTTTTGTTTGTCAGTGAACTACAGATACAAGAGAATTAACAAATCACCAAAGTATCCTCAGCTTTTTGTGGGTTTTCTGTTAATCTGCTGGGTCAATTAATGATTTAAACCATTTAAAATGCCAACATAATTACTAACATTAATTCATACCAGTATACACACAGGCTGGTCTGAGCCTTCTCTCATTAGCATAGCAGTTAGCACAGATGCTAACAGTTGGGACAACAACCCTATAACTTCATGTTCTCTCTATAGAATTGACGTTTCATGTTCTCCTCTCCAAACTTTCCCTCCTCACTATTTTAAATCATGTTTTATTTAAATATAATCACTTTTATTCTGACGTGTTGTTCTTATGAACGTGTAATCTGCAAAGCTATCGTTTAAAAATCTGATCGTGCCCTCTCACACTGAGCTCATATCACCCAGAGTGTCACATAAAATCAGACTAAATCTTTTACAATAATCTGATCTATTGTGCTATTGCTGTAATTCTGCACTAAAACAACAGACTGGAAAGCTATATCGATCTTCTGGAGTCCTAGATTAATTTCCTTCATAAACATTCTGTACTGTAGATTCCATACTACACTATATATGAATGAATGTCACCCACTAGTGGAAAGAACTGCTCATTATAACGAGATGAAATATGTTCTGCTTGTGTTTGTATCTTTACTATCAGCTTCTAATTGGCTTTTCTTATGGAGAAGTTTTATAAGTGCTATATAAATAATCCAGGGATGAGTGTTTACCCCGTGTTTACCCTTTAATGGAAGTCGTGAACCACTTTGCTGGCCCTTAGATCTCAGTAAAGATTACTTAAATTTTCTCAATATTAACATTAACATTTTTCATTAAGCTTGGACTTGACCTTGGACTGTTGAGCAGCTTGCAGCTCCTCTTGCAAAACTGCAATTATTAGTGACCTCCAAACCATTACAAAGTGTAATTAATTGGAAAGCTGATAAACACAGTCCTAAATCCGTCTCTGTCCAAATGTTTCGGAGCGTGTTGCAGGCATTGCATTTTAGATGTGCTTATATTTACAAAATACAATGAAGTTGATATGTTTAAACATTAGAATGTAGACGAATGAACCCTGGATTCCAGCAATGGTGGGCCAGCACAATTAACCACTGCACCACCGGAGTACCTGTATTATATTTTATATTATACACTCACTCATTCTTAACCGCTTATCCAATTGGGAGGGAGGGGGGTCTCAGAGCCTATCTCAGCTTTTCAATGGGCGCAAGGCACACAGTAACACCCTGGACAGGACGCCAGTCCAACGCAGGGCAGACACACACATACACACACACACCAGTTCACCTATAGGGCAATTCAGTGTCTCCAGTTAACCAGACTGCATGTTTTTGGACTGTGGGAGGAAACCGGAGCTCCCGGAGGAAACCCACGCAGACACGGGGAGAACATGCAAACTCTGCACGAAAGGACCTGGACTGCCCCGCCTGGGAATCAAACCCAGGACCTTCTTGCTGTGAGGCGACATTGCTACCCACCGAGCCACTGTGCCGCTCGTATATTATACAGCACTGTTTTAATACATATGCACTTAAAGAATAAAGGACAGGGAAAAAAAAGTCACAGTTGGCCAGATGTTTCTGCTTCTTGCCTCTGCAGCTCAAAGTCTGTTTGAGGCATTACATTCACATTTTCGGCATTTAGCAGACGCCTTTATCCAAAGCGACTTACAGTACAGTTACAGTATACAATCTGAGCAATTAAGGGTTAAGGGCCTTGCTCAAGGGCCCAACAGCAGCAACCTGGCAGTGGTGGGGCTTGAACCAGCAACCTTCTGATTACTAGTCCAGTGCCTTAACCACTAGGCTACGGCTTGCACTAACAGTAAAAGAATGCAGAAGGCATAGCGTGTTGTTTTGGACATGTCAAACCACTAGCCTTTAAAAAGACGATAGCTTCAAGCCCATTTTAATGATGTTGTTTGGATTGCATTATGGGACCTGAATACTTTCCTTTGTTAAATTAGATCCCCAATATTTCACTCAAGCTGTTTTTTTCCTAATAAACAAATAAACAAACCAAGCTTTGAAATACTTCAACAGCTACTCCTGTTGGTAGGGGTGACCACAGCCAATCATTTGCCCCATCCTAAACACCCTCCTCTGTCACAACAACCATTTGCATGTCCTCCTTCACCACAATTATAAACCTTTGCCTCCTCTTCCCTCTCCTTTTTTTACTTGGGCCGAAAGCAGCATAGTTTCCCCGGTACCATGGTGGTCAACAGTACTAGCGGTGGTTGTTGTTAACACTGACCTAAACTCTGACTTCTGATGAACAGTTCTGATTTGGCACAGTTTTTAAACAGACACCCTTCCTGACACAACCCTCCTATTTATCCAGGCTTGGGACCTGCACTAAGAGTACGCTGATCCATGCAAGCTTTAAACAGCTAACACTTGCTTTGGTTGTTTGCTTTATGCCCTGTTTGCCAGGTGAATTAATTCTGTGTGCACAAGCATTTGAGCTAAACATTAGCACCTAGTATTGAGGAATCAACTCTTCTTCAGTTCGATCCAAAAAGAGACCTAGTTCCCTTGTTAATAATAATAATAATAATAATAATAATTGATTGATCATTTTAAGCACCTTTCAGGGAGCCCAAGGACACCACTCAATTACAGCACATTTAATACTTCAGAAAGGAATGAGTTTATTGTATTCCTCTTTTTTGTGGTGCCCTTGAGCGTTGCAAATATAAAAACATGCTTTTAGAGTTTCAGATTTTTGTACTGACATCTTGTTGAGGTTCATCTGCTAAAGAAAAAATTATTTTATGTAATATATTAGACAATGGACAGCCTATAATTACAATCTGTTCTTTTATTTACTGTGTGCACAAAAGTATTGGGACACCCTTTCTATGTACTTAATTAATGTGTTTCAGCCAGAACAGTTGCTATCAGGTGTAATGAATCAATCATTTCAAGAAATTGACATGCTTCTAACTTTGCACCAACAGTTTAGGGAAGGCAGTGTCCTGTGGCTGTACCCTTGTGCACAAAGCAAGCTCTATAAAGACATGAAGAAAAGTTCCTCAGCCCCACTGAACCACTTTAGAATGAACTAGAACATCAACTGGGGCTTTCTTGACCAACATCAGTGCCCAGCTATAATTTTATAATAGTTTTAATAGCTCTTTTGTCTGAATGGCCACAAATTCCTACAGACATAATTAAAAATCTTGTGAGAAGCCTTCTCAGAGGAGTGGCTGTTATATCTGAAAATATCACACTCTATTACCATATAATACCATTTGTATTTGAAATGAGTTGTCCAACGTGCCTATGGTCAGGTGTCCAAATACCTATGGTCATTTAGTGTATGAGGTAAATATTCAAGCTAAGCTGTTGCTGCAAAGTTGAAAGCATATCATTTCCTTTACATAATTGATTTATTGCCCCCGTTGTGACTGTGTTGTGACTGAAGCACATGAATTGAAAAATTAAAGGGGCGTCCCAATACTTTTATCCATGTAGTGTAGCTCTCTATTTAAATGAGTGCATTCCATTAGCTGTGCTGCAGCAGAAACCACTCATTTATATTCATGTTGCAGCATCAGCGCATTCAAAGCAGATCACTGTAGAAATTAAAGCATTTTCAGCTAATGTATCTATGGATGACAGGGGCATGACTGGAAAATAAGAGTATAATCATGTTTATAAGCTTTTAGTGGAGAGAAACTTTAGGTGAAAATGCAGCCGTAACCTGACGGGTCTCTATTATCCTTTTATCTTCGTCATTAGATGTAAAGATTCAAGCACAGAACAGAAAGAAATATGAATACATCGTGTCCTGAATCATCACGTCTTCCACAGTGGCACGTTAATCACGGCTTAGACTCTCCACGCTACCACAGGCGTAATGAAGGGTAGAAAATGTAGCTTCATATGTAATAAGCGATATTTCCTGCTCCTGCTACTTCATTATTAAATCAAAGTTTAATTTCTACTTTCACACCTTTTTAAATATTAATATTTTGTAATTGTTGAATTCAAATGAGATTATAAATCAGGACTGGACAAGTAAGAAGCGTTAATCCTTTAATTAACAGTTCAGCTGCGTTTGATCTTTTCATTTATATCATTAATCTTTGAAGGATTTTATTTAAACACCCACTTGTTAAAGTTTTTGATCTGTAACACTCAGAAATTAATACAGACTTGAGGGGATTAAAAAAGTTTGCTTCTTTACTTTTGTGCTGCAAAGTTGATGTAGTGTTAGGACTGCTGGCAGTGAGATCAGATCAGGGTGGGATTTGATGTTTGTTTATCTGCCACAAGAGGGCACAGCACGTCTTTTCATGTTTGAGTACAGGGGAGCACACATGCTAGTTTTGGGGACACTAAAAGCCTTTGCTTAGTTTTTATTCACAGGTGTGTGAGAGTCAGAATCCCTCAACTAAGCAAAATGCACAGAGCATCAGGAGCAGCTTTGCTTGCTAATTTCCAGCATACTTGTCGTGCTGTGCGATATGACTAAAAAAGTCATATATCGATATGCATTTGAGAAGTGGCGATATACAATACAATATAATGTAAACTTAAAGTGCAATGGCAGGCCACTACCCGTATTTTACCTCATATTGTTTATAAGTTATCTTAAAAACACAAAACATTGTAGTTCTGATCAATTCTGACCAATTACAGTCCACAAAGTTGAATCAGTTCATCTGGACACAAGTTTGTTGTAGAGATACGTTTCGTCACTCAATCCGAATGACTTCTTCAGTCATTCAACTTTGTGGATTTGTGTACCTGGATTATTGAGCATGCATCAACAGACCAATTACAGTGTTTATATTTTGTATTATTACAGGCTGTATTTGTATTAATATTGACATATTAACAATATTTATATCAAACAAACCAGCAGAGTCTCACAATCACATTTCTGCTTCATTTTACTACAGAAAATGTTTATTAGTTGATGATGCATTTCTTTTTTTTCTTCTTTTTATTTAATTTAATGTAATTTAATTTATTTTTTAAATAATTTAGCGCGTCCAATTTCATCCCATCTATCATCCTCTCACTAATGCCAGTCCCTGCTCCTGATCGGGGCTGGCGAGGCCGTTCCACGCCTCCTCCGACACGTGCACAGCCAATCGACCGTCTTATCACCCACACTTGACGAGTGCAGCGCGGCACAGCACCGTGCACGGAGGATCACACACTCCACCGCACCCCCTCCCGTCTCCATGCAGGCGCCACCGACCAGCCAGCAGAGGGCGCAACCGCCCCAGTCCTGAGAGAGTATCCCCTCCGGTCTCAAATCCCGCCCCCCCCACCTGAACAACATGCCAATCGTTGTTCATATAGCCGCCCAGCCTCGACCGGTGAAGGCAGAGCTGGACCACTTGAGCGGCTGATGATGCATTTCTATCATTGCAAAATGAAATCGCACGGTAAACAGCAGCACCGCGACCCATCATAACTGCTGCTTACCTTGGAGGCCATCTTGTATATTTCCAGAATATTTCCAGAATATAAAAATCCATATTTAACCAATGAAAACCGTCGATAATTTAACTTCATTTATTCTCTCGGCTGTCGCGGTTAAAATCGGGATCCAGGGTGTGAATCCACAGTGGTGCTGTCGGCCGATCGGGCGTCTAAATTCTGACATGATTGGCTATGTCTGATAACAGGGGTGGATTGGTGTCCCGTTTTATGTATGCTACTGCATTGCGTCTTGTGGTTCCAGGAAAACCGGACCCACTGCATCCCTGACCAGGATAAAGCATTACTAAAGCCTGAAAATAAAATGAAATCTGATCTCTCTCTCTCTTTCCCTCAGTGTTGGCGCTCTGGTGGGTTTATCGATAGCCGCTGTGGTCCTGCTGGCATTCATCATCACTCTCTGTGTGCTCTGCTATCTATTTATTGCCACCAAACCCAGAGGACTGGACAATGGCCTGACACTTCAGGTTCCAGGTACCCACAGTTACATCAATATAACCTACAGGGCTACCATTCAAAACCATGAGCAATAATACGGAGATGCTCCTTTGCTCTTAACCAGCCTTCACTCTTCTGGACGGGCTTTCCACCACCGCTAAGATCCAGGTTTGAGTATAAGCGGTGCTACTGGCCAGCCGTGGGTCCACACAGACATGATTTGGGATGGCTGAGGCCTTGCAATGGATTGACACCCCATCCAGGGTATTAATGCCTTGCGGCCAGTGTCTGCCAGTGGAACCGGGCCCGCCACAACCCTGACCAGGATAAAACGGCTGGTAAAAATCCTGGAAGGTTCACTGTAACACTGTAAAAGCACCCCAGACCATTACTCCTCCTTCACCATACTTTACAGCTGGCACTATAACATCAGGCAGGCAGTGTTTTAAAGCCAGAGCTGTCTTTTCAATGTTTGTTTGATTTGCTTGTTTAATTTGCCATGCAGTGTCTGAGACGGGTCCTCAGGAGGGCCCCAGCCAGCCCAGCGCTCCGACTGGACCTCAGGGGTTCCGAAAGCATTTCCTCAGAGGCAAACTGCACTGTGACAACCAGCCACCCGACCCGGAGCGCCTGTTTCAGCGCTGCTACATGGCCACCGTCACCACTATAAACGTAGAGGGACCCTCATAAAGGACGGCTCCATCACCTCGGCCTTATCTGCTTCGGTGTTATGGCACAGATCCATTCGGGGTTTTCACATCGCCTCTTTTTATAGCCAATAACTTCGTCATTTAAACATATATTGCATCCATTTTTGAAATGAAAAAGTCGGGCATTAACAAACGTCGGGCTGTTATACAAATTCTTAAACTGTTTTTTTTTATAAAAGAATTAAAATGTGCAAGTGACAAAAATATGCTGAGATCTCGAGCTCACCAGCTGGGCACTTGATATTATTCTATGGCTGTGTCTGAGGGAGGGTACAGAAGAGATTTCTCATTACTGCTGCAATTGCGACCTCTGCTGGCTGGTCAAGGCGCTGCACAGAGAAGGTAAAGAACAAATACACTGATCAGCCATAACATTAAAACCACCTCCTTGTTTCTACACTCACTGTCTATTTTATCAGCTCCACTTACCATATAGGAGCACTTTGTAGTTCTACAATTACTGACTGTAGTCCATCTGTTTCTCTGCATGCTTTGTTAGCCCCCTTTCATGCTGTTCTTCAATGGACAGGACCCCCCACAGGACCACCACAGAGCAGGTATTATTTAGGTGGTGGATGATTCTCAGCACTGCAGTGACACTGACATGGTGGTGGTGTGTTAGTGTGTGTTGTGCTGGTATGAGTGGATCAGACCTCACTGTCACTGCTGGACTGAGAATAGTCCACCAACCAAAAATATCCAGCCAACAGCGCCCCGTGGGCAGCGTCCTGTGACCACTGATGAAGGTCTAGAAGATGACCGACTCAAACAGCAGCGATAGATGAGCGATCGTCTCTGACTTTACATCTACAAGGTGGACCAACTAGGTAGGAGTGTCTAATAGAGTGGACAGTGAGTGGACACTATATTTAAAAACTCCAGCAGCGCTGCTGTGTCTGATCCACTCATACCAGCACAACACACACTAACACACCACCACCATGTCAGTGTCAGTGCAGTGCTGAGAATGATCCACCACCTAAATAATACCTGCTCTGTGGTGGGGGTCCTGACCATTGAAGAACAGCATGAAAGGGGGTAACAAAGCATGCAGAGAAACAGATGGACTACAGTCAGTAATTGTAGAACTACAAAGTGCTTCTATATGGTAAGTGGAGCTGATAAAATGGACAGTGAGTGTAGAAACAAGGAGGTGGTTTTAATGTTATGGCTGATCTGTGTATATAGGCCTACATTCATTAACCATCTGGAACTAAGTTGCTGTATGTGTTTACTCGACTCAGCAGATTGTCATGTTATCAGGAAATGCTCAAATGTTTCCAGTCAGTCACAGAAAAGAAAAAAACTGACAAAATCTACATTTCCCCCCCTGGTAACACGTGAATAGTAAATTGGCTTGTGTATAAATTTGGACAGTTTCCACAGGTACTGAAGGTTACATTCTCAGGGTTCACATTATGCAAGTTCTAATGAGAGTATAAATCTGAATCCACTGAGCTCGTGTGTATTTCAGCATCATCAGAAACATCAACACTAACATCCAGCTACCAACCAAACCAGAATCACTTCACGTCACATTCTTGTGTATTACAGTCCACGTTTATCACATCAGTGCTCGTTACTGGAGGCTTGTGATTTAACATCCATGTGTGTGAACATACATAGAACCCTAATAAACTCATACAAGCACTTATTTTTTTATTTGTGTCCACATTTTTGTTTTTGTTTTCTGTCCAGTAAGGACTTGTGTTTGGGATCTGAAAGCTCTTTTGTAAATGTATAAAACCAAAAGAATAAATACAGTTGAATGCCTGCAGAAAAAAAGACACAAGATGATGATGATAATTATTATTACTGTTTTTATTATTTATTATTATAATTATTGTTATTATTGTTGTTATGTACTGTCATTATGTATTACTATAATTTATTATTACTTTTTATTATTATTGTTATTTATTATTATAATTTATTATTATTATTATTATTATTGTTATTATTATTATCATTAATAATAATAATAATATTAATATAATAATACTTTGCCGGTGGTAAAACAATTAATTAATTAATAAATGAATGAGTGAATGAATGAAGCTGATAAAAACAAAAAATGTGTGAATTCTGTTAAATAAAAAAGTCTAAAGCTTTAAAACAGTTTTCTGCTTCTGTACAATCGTGCGTCATTGTGCGCTGTACACACGACCTTAAATTCCTTTAATAAAAGAAATACAGATCCAAGATCCTTCATAAAGGATTTTAGACGTTTGCTAGACACTAAAAAATGCCAAACATTATAAAGAAGATTTTCTTCTTCTTGCAATTAGCAGCAATTCATTCTAGCCTGGCACATCACATCTAATAAACCCAGACGAACGTGAAGATGAAAAGCATTTCAGACGTTCTTAATCCTGACAGCTCTGCATTTATCTGCTCTGTTTTTATTTATGCTGAATTCACTGCTACTGGGATTTAAATGTGTGCTCTGTTGAAAAGACATTCCAGCTATGCTCAATGATTGGTGGTTTAGCAACCCACTCAACAAACAAGCTGACAATTACCCAGAATTTCAGAGTACTCAGAGATCCAATAGTCTCCTGATGTCTAATCAGGTTGGTGCAGAATAGCTGAAGCAGGTTCACACTGTGCAGTTTCAGTCATTTTATATGATCATTACCCAGCACACTGTGAAATTCGTACTCAACATGTGTCTGATCATACCGTCGGATTGTTTAATAACAGACCTGCACACACGTCACATCATCAATTACTAACAAACACACGTCAGCACAATAATGGCAGTTTTACACCTAAATAAAGCACTGTTTAAAGGTCTGAAAAGAAAAGATCTGAATCACTCCAGGCTGGTAAAAGAGGAAAACACTGTGTGTCCATTCTTCGAAGGAAACGTGAAGTAAAATCGATCAATCGTGACCCAAATCTACTGAATTCTGTCTTTATTTAAGTGTGACCACAAACCTGTAGAAGCCCGGTCCTGCCACCTAAAAAAATCCAGCACATATTTTTGAGATATTAAGTCATTATTTTTAATAGTAAGTCATTATTTTGATATGTTATCTCATATTTTTGAGATACTTAGTCATTATTTTGAAAGTCCAAGTCATTATTTTGAGATATTAAGTCATCATTTTGAGATAATAAGTCATTATTCTGAGATACTTTGTCATTATTTTGAGATACCAAGTAATTATTTTGAGATACTAAGTCATTATTTTGGGATATTAAGTCATTATTTTGAGACACTATCTCATTATATGGAGATATTACATCATTATTTGAGAGATTAAGTCATTATTTTGAGATTATAAGTCATTATTTTGAGAGATTAAGTCATTATTTTGAGATACTAAGCCAATATTGAGATATAATATATTTGAGATATTAAGTAATTATATCTCGGGTTAGATATTAAGTCATTATTTTGAGATACTAGGTCATTATTCTGAGATACTAAGTCATTATTCTAAGATATTAAGTAATCTTGAGAAAATAAGTCATTATTTTGAGATAATTCAGTCATTCAAAACAATTATTTTTTTTGTTTCGGCTGCTCTTGCATTTAGGCGTCGCCACAGCGGACCTGGTCTGCAGACCACAGTTTTTACACCAGATGCCCTTCCTCTTGTTTCTATTTGAGTTTGGGACCAGCACTGAGTGCACCTCCAAATGGCTCGAATGTTTCGGCCACCTCTTCCCTCAGACATAGCCGATCACGTCCATGCAGATGCCTGACCGGCCGAGAGATTTAAATCTTGGATCCACAGATCTCAGTAGTGGGCTATTCAAAATAATGACTTAGTGTCTCAAAATAATAATAATTCACTTAATAATAATAATGAAACAGAATATCTGCTGAGAACTTAGGTGGCAGAAACAGGTTTCCATATAAATTAAAGCTATTTTTGATCTTACATGATCTTACATTTTCTGCCCCTTTCTTTCATTAGAAACTCTGATGCTGTTATTTCTGTTCCATTTTTCAATAAACTAAATCATCAAGATCCATAAAGAGCTCCTCATTACCTACATTAAGCAGGAAACGAGGAATAAAAGTGGGCTTAGAGCAGCACAAAGGGGAACTGAAATCCTGCTCTTCTTGCATTTGGACCTAAAATTGTATTAAAAATGTTTTGCTAGCAGGAGATTAAATACTGTAATGGAACATTATTATGATTATTATCATTTCATTTCTTAATGGCTGGTAAGTAACCACTCAAAGACATGAGGGATGTAGATGTGAGGAAATAAAGGTAATGTTGAGACAGATAATGAGGTAGAGAGGATAATCGCAGGGTAACAAGCTTCTCCTGATGGTGCCTCTAAAGCTGTAATTTTCATTTCTCGTGTCAGTATGAGAGGACTGAATAAAAGAGACTGGTGAAAAATATAATACACAAATGTATGTGAATAGCAGATAATGAGCTTAATTGACGCCCCATTCCAAAACCCACTCTCATCCATAGCTTCTGCTCTTCTGGGAAGATTTTTACACTCGATTTCTGAGAATAATATTTGTGCCCATTGAATTAATGAGAAAGGGATCTGTGCAGGACACTGAAGTTCCTGTACACCAAATTTGTCAAACCATGTGTTCACCAGGACCTCACAGGGGCTGGAACAGGTAACGACCCATTCCAAACTGTTGCCACAAAACTGAAATCATATCATTTATGTAATATACTTGTATTATTACTGTTATTATTATTATTACTAGAATATAGTAGTATTATATACTCTTACATTTTTACTATCAAGCTTAAAGTGTTTGGCTTGTTTGCTCGATTGGAACATAAATAACACAGAACCTTAAAATAATCTTTTAACTTGACTTGAATGGGCTTACAGGAAAGTCTGTACAGAGGAGTGGGAACTGTTAGTGCTGCAAGCTGTTAACACTCATAGTTTTGGTACAGGGTGTCCAACAAGCTCAAGGACAAGTGAAGACAGACAGAGACAGAGACATAGAGACAGAGAGACAGAGAGACACATAGATAGATAGATAGATAGATAGATAGATAGATAGATAGATAGATAGATAGATAGATAGATAGATAGATAGATAGATAGATAGATAGATAGATAGATAGATAGATAGATAGACACATGCAGACAGACAGGCCCAGATCCCCACAAATATACACCAATCAGGCATAACATTAAAACCACCTCCTTGTTTCTACACTCACTGTCCATTTTCTCAGCTCCACTTACCATATAGGAGCACTTTTTAGGTCTACAATTACTGACTGTAGTCCATCTGTTACATTGTTCTTCAATGGTCAGGACCCCCACAGGACCACTACAGAGCAGGTATTATTTAGGTGGTGGATCATTCTCAGCACTGCAGTGACACTGACATGGTGGTGGTGTGTTAGTGTGTGTTGTGCTGGTATGAGTGGATCAGACCTCACTGTCACTGCTGGACTGAGAATAGTCCACCAACTAAAAATATCCAGCCAACAGCGCCCTGTGGGCAGCGTCCTGTGACCACTGATGAAGGTCTAAAAGATGACCGACTCAAACAGCAGCAATAGATGAGCGATCGTCTCTGACTTTACATCTACAAGGTGGACCAACTGGGTAGGAGTGTCTAATAGAGTGGACAGTGAGTGGACACGGTATTTAAAAACTCCAGCAGCGCTGCTGTGTCTGATCTACTCATACCAGCACAACACACACTAACACACCACCACCATGTCAGTGTCAGTGCAGTGCTGAGAACGATCCACCACCTAAATAATACCTGCTCTGTGGTGGTCCTGTGGGGGTCCTGACCATTGAAGAACAGGGTGAAAGCAGGCTAAAAAAGTATGTAGAGAAACAGATGGACTACAGTCAGTAATTGTAGAACTACAAAGTGCTTCTATATGGTAAGTGGAGCTGATAAAATGGACAGTGAGTGGTTTTAATGTTATGGCTGATCATGCCCAACAAGCTCAAGGTCAGGTGTCCAAATACTTCTGGACCAACAGATAAAAACCTTCTGTATTTTTGTAACTTTGTTGCTCAAGGTTTCTTATCTTCACGGATTAGAGCACATTTAGTTTTGGCCTTCACCACGAATAATCAGGTGGATTTTTTATATTATGAGAGGATAATAGAAAAGGAATCACAGTCTTGAAGCACAGTTAAATAATTGTGTAATTTTTATCTACACAAAACCTCCTTAAATAAAAAATACCACCTTATAAGGCTGAACTTACTGTATGTGGTCATCCTGTCATCACATCGATTGGCATTAATATGAGATACCACCGTGTGCTTTTACGTGTGGCATTGCACATGTTGAAATTAGGCTACAGACTCCGATTTGCAGCTTCACTGCTGAGCTGTTGTTGCTCCGGGATGTTTTTATTTCACGGTAATAGCAGAAATTTGACAGACCGAAAGGTGGAAATGAAGGATTCTTTTATATCCTAGTGCAGTGGTCCCTAATCTCCAGGCCATGGACCGGTTGATTACCGGTTTGTGGTGCAAAAAAGATTGACCTTGTGTACTGCTACTGCTTTTCTACAGAGATTAAATGCACAGCATGGCTGATTATATGCACCAGTTAACAACGTGAGTGGTCCGGGACTGCACACGTGTCAGAGGGGGCGAGTGTTAGTGAATGGACATGAGTGGATTGGGAGGACAATCTGGTGGAAATGCATTAAGAAAACAATGAGTCCAACCAACTAATCATTAATTGTGTGTAAGTGCTGACCAAATACTTTTGGCTATGAGGTGGATGACAAATAATCACAATAGATTAAAGTCGACACGTTCAGAGCACCACTTTAATAATACAAAAGTAAGTAAAAACTGACTGTCCAAATAATTAAGACACATTGATCTAGTAGCTACGCTTGCAGGTGGACACTTACTGACTGTACCTCATCTGTTGCTCTGTGCTATGTATTAGCACCCCGTCTACCAGTGCAGGTACATAAAAACAATAATACTCTGGACTGCTATAAAAATCTATATCCTGCCATTACACACATGCTAGAACCTGCTGGAGGCCGAAATGCATCTTCTCCTGTATTTACGATCTCTCTGTGATTATCCAAGTGATTTTCAGTTTCCAATTAAAAAAAATACCAGTGCAGATCCACAGATATGTCGCCGAGGACACGTCCTCCTCAATCATGCGGTTCTTGTCGTTATATCCCTACAGTTCCTCCTTGCGTTTGAGGATGAGCTGTCGCACCATCTCGGTGATCTTCGGCCGGATCTCCTTCACGGAAACTTTAGGACCCCAGGCGCCCACCACTTTACCCTCCACGTCGACCAGATACTTCCAGAAATTCCAGTCCGGTTCCTTCCCGGTAGACTCTGTAAAGAGAATTTGATCAGTCGTTTGTGTAAATGCGTCCGAATAACCTACAGGGTTGTTTTTGGAAGGTGGGAAGGAAGCCACACAGACACAGCATGTTAAACTCACAGCCAGTGACTGAGGCAGCAATGGTTCCAAGTTTGTTCGTTTGTTTGTTTATTTATTAGGATTATAACGTCATGGGCAATTCAGTATCTCCAATTCACCTCAATTGCGTCTTTGCAACAAACAGACACAGACACGGGGAGAACATGCAAACTCCACACAGAAAGAATCCGGACCGCCCCACCTGGGGATCGAACCCAGGACCTTCTTGCTGTGAGCCACTGTGCCCCCCAATGCCGCCACGTGTTGCACCCACACCACCACTACATGTCGCTCAGGTATTTTTTTCTTACTGTATTTTTTACCCCAAAGTTTAAGGGTCTTAAATGGATTTAGATCTACATAAAGCAGTGCTATCGGCCAGCCAGGCATCTACGCAGCCAAGATTGGCTACATCTGAGGATAGATATGATTTGGGACTAGGGGGTAGTGGATGTTGGGCAAAGCCCTGCGATGGATTGGCACCCTGTCCAGTGATTTCCGGTTTTGCACCCAGTGTTTCCTGGCCAGTCGGACCTGCCTTGACCCTCCCCAGGATAAAGCAGTTCATGGGAATGAAAAGATGTGTACAGCCGTGCTGAAGCGTCCCTCCCTGAATTTCTCCCTTGAACCCACTGACTAGTTAAATCTCTAGCTATCCTCCATCACCCCTGCTATAAATAAAACGTTCTGTTCTGGATGCTTCTCTGTCTAGCTGGACGTAATTAAACTGCAGACGCTGAAATTGACTGATCGACCGGTGGACTCATTTACTCACCGTCACACACCTCACGACTTTTATAACCCTCTATGAGTCTGGTCGTTTCTCGGATTTGGACCTCTGTCTGACTGTCTGTATCGGATATGATCATGGATTTGACTGATTGATTAACTGATTGATTACTTTATTGATCCCTAAAAAGAAACTGCAGCAATTCAAACATTCCAAGCACCACACAAACACGTCCACATAGTGCAGTAAAAAAATAAAAAAAATAATTTAATGTATAAGATAAGATATAAAAATATCTATATATATAAAAAAAAAAAAAAAAACAGTGAATGAAAGGTTCAGTTTAAACAGTATAGTGTGCAATTTTGCATTACAAATAGTACCATTGCAAGATTGATTATCCTAGTGTGGGAGAAAAATGTTAATTTACACTAGAAGTATTAATACATAATCAATTACTACTTACAGCGTGTAGATATGGCTATGTAAACAGGGCATGATTGTCATATTCCAAATTTCCAAGAATACTTATTTATTTATTAGGATTTTAACGTTATGTTTTACACTTTGGTTACATTCATGACAGAAACAGTAGTTACTCATTACACAACATTCATCAGTTCAAGTTTAATGTCAAACACAGTCATGGACAATTTTGTATCTCCAATTCATCGACTGCAGGTATTTGGACTGTGGGAGAAAACCGGAGACATGGGAGAACATGCAAACTCCTTACAGAATGGACCCAGACCCCCTTACCTGGGGATCGAACCCAGGACCTTCTTTCTTTAAGGCGACAGTGCTAACCAAAGTGGTGTACGTGATAAGAAGTGCGTCAGATGCATTGTATGACCCCCAAAACCCAGTTCTAGCTGGTTTAGACCAGTTCCTGTGTTCTAGCTAAGAATCTTCCACCATCCTACAAGGAAGCATTCACGATCCTTCTCTGCAGACAAGATTAAAACTTTTCCACCACATTAGTTACTGTAGGTTCTGCACCAGTCTTTTGCACCAGTCCCCTAGGAGGATAGTCGCCTCACAGCAAGAAGGTCCTGGGTTTGATCCCTAGGTGGGGCGGTCTAGGTCCTTTCTGTGCGGAGTTTGCATGTTCTCCCCGTGTCTGTGTGGGTTTCCTCTGGGTGCTCCGGTTTCCTTCCACAGTCCAAAGATGTGCAAGTGAGGTGAATTAGAGATACTAAATTGTCCATGACTGTGTTTGATATTAAACTTGAACTGATGAATCTTGTGTAACGAACATGACTTTAAAATCCTAATAAATAAATGAGTACGTGTGTGTTGCCCTACAATGAACTTACCCTCTACGGTCTGGGGTAAAAAGCCAACAGGAGGTCAGAACTGTCTGGAATTCAGTTCTCCCGATTGAATAAATGAGATTATTTTAATTGGAATTTGGTTCCGAGGTAGCTACAGCCATCCTGAACCTCCACCTCTGCTTAATTTTACTTTCTACAGGTGGTATAGACTTCTACAGCACCCCACCCTGTGTGTGTGATTCTCACCTGTCAGGTATTTGAAGGCATTGTTGGCGCCCGTTCCCACCACGGCGATCTTGCTGAACAGAGGGAACGAGACGCCGTAGACTCGCCGCACGAAGCTGTCGATATCTCTGTCGCTCCCGGGTTCCTGCTGGCCGAACTGGTTACAAGGGAAAGCCAGAACGTTGAAATGGTACGGGCCGAGATCCCGCTGGAGCTGCTGCAGGTCTTTATAATGTTCTTCGGTAAAACCACACTCGCTGGCTACGTTTACCACCAACGATACCTGGTGCACACACAAACACAAACGTGCAGGAATGTAAGCGATCGGAAGTGTACTGTAGAGTGTGTACATAGAGTGTGTACATGGACACACACACCCATCTCTGACATGTTTATGGTCAGGTGTCCACATACTTTTGACTATAGTGTATTTCCACCTTTTGTTTAACTTCAAGTTGTGTTTACGTTACACAACAGCTCCTTTATTTGAACATGACTGTGGTACTTAGTTCACAGAGCCTAACTGGTTTGGCTTTCTGTGGAAACAGGCGAGTACCACTGCTATAAAATACACTACACTTACACTATATGGCCAAAAGTATTTAGCTACCTGACCATTTACATTTTTGGCATTTAGCAGACGCTTTTATCCAAAGCGACTTACAGTACAGTTACATTATAATCCGGTACTTCGCGGATTCGTGTACCGGGATTATACCTGGATTGTTTTCCCTGGAGCATCAAGACACTGTTAAAAATTGGCTGTGTGTTAACTGTGGAAAGGACAGGAGCATGTTTACCACTTCTGTGAATATGTTTGTTTGTTTAACGTCATGTTTTACACTTTGGTTACATTCATGACAGGAGCAGTAGTTACTCATTACACGAGATTCATCAGTTCACAAGTTTAATATTAAACACAGTCATGGACAATTTAGAATCTCCAGTTTATCTCACTTGCACGTCTTCGGACTGTGGGAGGAAACCGGAGCACCCAGAGGAAACCCACGCAGATACGGGGAGAACATGCAAACTCCACACAGAAAGGACCCGGACCGCCCCACCTAGGGATCGAACCCAGGACCTTCTTGCTGTGAGGCGACAGAGCTACTGTGAATAACGCTTCCCTTGAACAGCAGACACCGGGCTGTGGTGGGACCTGAACCAACAACCTTCCACTTCTTAATGAGGAAAAAATAAGTTTTGGAGAGAAAAAAGGATGTGGAATGGCATCATGATGTAGAAAAACGAATGGACACCCATTAAATCTAAACATTGTCTAGAAGGCAGACAGAGTGAAGTGCACCGCAGCAAGGATCCTGAAGACCTGGGTTCAAGCCTTGCCTCCAGTCACCGTCAAAGGTGTTGGTTGAAGATGACCCTTTAAACTGACCCTCGGTACTGATGCTGATCATGTCTTTTCTTTAGAGGAGCATTGGGAACTTGTAACAGCTTGTATGACATTATTTTGTTGCAGTGCGCCACCTAGTGTTTAATATCATGTAATTACACATTGCTCCGTTTATTGAGCAGCGGTTTGACCAACTTTCTATCAGTCTCTTCAAGAACTGAATTATTTGTCTTTCCCTCTAATTTTTCTAATCTTCTCTATTTTCTTTTATTCTTTTTACCACTTTTTGCTGGTCGTTTTGATTGTTTTCTTTCTTTTTCATTTCATTCTCCTAAGGTCTTGAGGTTGAGCTTTATTACTTTGTGTATCATTTTTGTTCTTTTTCTTTCTATTTTTTCTTTCCTTTTTACATTTGTGTTCTTTCTTTCTACATTTTTGTTTGTTTATCATTTACATTTTCAGCATTTAGCAGACGCCTTTATCCAAAGCGAATTACAATTGAGACTGTATACATTGCAAGCAATTGAGGGTTAAGGGCCTTTTACTCCAGGACCCAACAGTGGCAACCTGGCAGATGTGGGGCTTAAACCAGCGACCTTCCAGTTTTCTAGTCCTGTACTTTAACCGCTGACACACATTCAACTGTTTCGTGTTTTTTTTTTTTTCCTGTTCTTATCCTTTGGTTCTATTATACTGTATTCCCTTTGTTCATGCATACAATCTTTTCATTCATTCTTCATTTCTTCATTCCTTGTTAATGGCATATTTCTGCTTTTCCTACTGTGTTTAGACTATAAGATTGGGTTGTTTTGGGTGGTAGTTAATTGTTGTTTTTGTGATTATTGTTTTTACTGCATTCTTAAAAGCTTTTAAAACATTTATGTCATCATTCAGACACTTTTTGCTCCCTGCTGTGTATATTTAGTACAAAACACAGCTATTTTATGTATTATTATTATTAATTTTCTCATATTGGTTCTTACACTCACTACAAGTCTGCTATAATTATGAACCAGATGAGATTTAATGAGTCTGTATTATTCTAAATAGTAGTAATAAATGCAGGATTGAAGTGAATATTAAGGGTATATTTGTGGAGTGTAGTTCATTATGAAAATAAAGAGAATTATAGAGAAATGATGTATAAAATGTGTAACTTGTAAGAACAAGTTCTGCCACGTCGGCAGGAGGAGTGAAGAAAAGCAAAGCAGCAGAAAGTTTGAGTTTTTGTTGTTAGTGTTTTATTCATTCACTGAAAAATGAAGTAAAATGTGAAAGTGTAAATAAAAGCAGCATGCAAGAACAAAACCGCAGATCTGATGCAAACTGAAATGCTTCAGGATTTACATGCACAAACGTTCAATTCTCCATCAAAATCACTTCTACACCCTCCAGACTTACCGAACCCCGATAGTTCTCCAAAGAAACTAACTTTCCTCTGCTGTTCACCACCTTAAACGTGTAGAAATCTTTCTGCTTCGCTTCCACCACATTACACATAAATAATGAGAATAAAATCAGCGCCCGCTGGATCATCTTGTAGCCGGATGGTTTACTCTACAACCGAGAGTCGATTAAGAAAAGAGTCGATTCTCTGAACACTGGTATTCGGAAGGAGGAGTCGGTTCTTAGAATGTAGAGTCGATTCCAAGCAGAAGGATTGATAAAATCGATCGTTTTTATTTGTGTGATTAAAAGATTAAAATAAAACAAATAGAAAACGTTTATTTCTTTCCTTCATTCGTGTTTATTCACTTTGATTTTTTTTTTATATTTTTTTTATTTTTTATTGGTATATTCTGTTTTTTAATAGATTTAATAATTATTCATTCATCTAGTTTTTTCCTTTTTTAATATTTTGTTACTCTTTCATTTCTTCATTGTTTTTTCCTTTGGCACTTTGTGGAGTCGATTTTAAACAGTAAAATTGATGACCTAAATTGTTTTTTTTTTATTCGTGTGATTAAAAGATTAAATAAAAACAAATAGAAAAAACTTTCTTTATTTCCTTTATTCGTGTTTTATCTTTTTATTAGTTAATTTGTTAGTTAATTTCGGTCATTTTAAAAGATGTATTAATTATTTATTCATCTATGTTCTTCATTTTTAAATAATGAGTTTGTTTTTCATTCCACCAGTCTTTTTTCCCTTTAGCATTTTCTTGTCACCTTCGTTTGTGTATTTTTGTTTAAATTTTTACTTTTCTCAATTTTTCAGCTGTTTTTCGTGCTTTTTTTTTGTCATTTCTGTTCGTGCTGTCATTTTCTTTACACAAAATTAATTTACTTTTGTCTTGATTTTTACACTTATTAATGAAATAAACTTAATTTTGTATTGTTGTTTTTATGATTTGTAAATAATGAAGTAATTTTAGGAATCGACTCTTGAAATTGACTCCCAAATCTCAGGTTCTGAGTCGACGCCATAATCTCAGTCTCAGTGCGCATCAGCACCGCGCAAAATATGCGCAGCCAAAACGCTGACCTTACTTCCATGATCTGTTTAGTTTGGAGCTTTAAGAAATCACATCTTAATTTTGCAATTATAAATATATATATATATATATTAGATTATTATAAATTGTTTATGAGTTTAGTTTAGATTCTATTTAATTTGATATTAGATATTATATTAGATTTTTTTTTTTTCGTTTTAAGTCAGTAAACAATATTAGGAATGCTTTGTAAATAAATAAATTAATTAATTAATAAATAAATAAATAAATAAATAAAAATGATCAAACAATAAATCACTATCATCAAGAGCAACATCTGTAATATAAAAAAATAAAATAATTATAAAAAATAAATCTTGTACCAAGATGGTAAGTCATAAACTTAAACAGTTTATAATAATAAACATGAAAAACTATATTATTTCACTGTAAAATCACACATACGAGTAATTCAACCATTAAAAAAGAACCACAGACACCTCTTGCACATTGAAGACTTAAATTAAATTAAAGACTGCAACATAACTTCAAGGAAGCTTTGTATTTTAGCTGCCCAGAATGACTTGGTCACAGTGTAAAATGTTTTACATGTACTGATAAATATGCAGAAAATACTTAAAAAACCTCTTTGTTTACTTTGCAGGTGGAAAATGCAGAGACGCCCTGAATTACTACCTAACTTTATTAGTTTTTTCCCCCATTTTCCATTTACATTAGAATTTATATATTTTTATTTCCATTTTCCATTCCAAAATTGAGGAATTGTTCCTTTTTCATTTTTCGTTCATTCAATTGAATTTGATTGATGATGATAAAACATGTTTTAAAATAAATATGTTTGCATTGATTTTGCCTCCGTTTATGTCAGTATTATCACATGAACTGTTTGAATTAGACCATCATAGCAAATGTTATTGTGTAATTGAGTAATTCAGATATTTTTTTAATTAATAGTAATGTCTGAGGGGGTTGGGGGGTTCAAGACTGTAGTATATTAGAATTGTATTTAGTGATATATAACTGTAAGTTAACAGTTAGAAGGTGGCAGTAAATACTTAATGACTATATAAGATAATGAGGGTAGAATTACTAAGTAAATGCACGTAACGGGTTGGAAGCATGAATGTGTGTGTGTGTGTGTTGAGAATAAATGTGCAGAGTTAAACGGATTCTCTCCCTGCCTGCAATCTCCTTCATCCAATATATCACAGAGACAGAGGGATTAACATTGTCTTGGATTAACATTATCTGTAGTTATGTTAAAAGTATGTTAAAGTAACATTTAAAACATTTAAAAATGTTTTGGGTTTGTTCTTTAACTTGTATTAAATGTCTTGAGAATATTAAGAAAACTGACAAAAAACTGACAAAATAACGTTGAAGGAACGTTCTAATAAAACATTCATACAACCAAAATGGAATGTTAAGGGAACGTTCAGAGGACCTTATCTAAAATGTTCTTAGAACATTCCAAGACGTTTCCAGAACGTTAAATAAGTTTAAAACAGTTTAAAACACTGATTCTCGCCTACAAAGCCAAAAATGGAGCAGCCCCAAGCTACCTTCGCGGTCTAATCAAACCCCGCTCTGTACCACGCAACCTCCGAGCCTCTAGTCTCGCTCGACTTGATCCTCCACCCAGGACTAAAGGAAGACGAGCATCAGCATCAAGGATCTTCTCTGTTCTGGCACCCAAGTGGTGGAACGAACTTCCCCTGTCTGTTTGAACTTCTAAGTCTCTTGCTGTCTTTAAAAAATGATTAAAAACCTTCATCACCTTTTTACTAAACACTTAAGCTGACTTGTACTTACTTACTAACAATTTTTTCCATTTCCAAAAAAATAAAAAAATTAAAAAAACACTTTGGTTCTAACAGGTTTCAGCAGATTTGTGTTCTTCGACTGTTTACTTAAACTAGAGGAATGAAATGTTCACTATGGAAGCACTTCTGTAAGTCGCTCGGGATAGGAGCGTCTGCTGAATTCAGAAAATGTAAAATTATGGTTGCAAATGAGGTTTAGGTAACGTTCTATGAACGTTTTCATAACTTTAAAAAAACGTTCTGAGAACATCAAGAAAACTGGACAAAATAACGTTGAAGGAACGTTCTAATAAAACATTCATACAACCAAAGTGGAACGTTTGGGGAACGTTCTCAGAACGTAATGTTGTTAGCTGGGATTATACTTATTAGTAATAAATAATAGTACGCGCTGTGGTGTTTATGTATTTTTAGGTTTAAGGCTGCGTCTCAAATAAACAACTAGTACACTAAATAGTAGTTCAATGTAGTGCACTACTTGGCGTATTTTAACTCTTTTTAATTTGTCATTCGGTGAATTAATTAGTGGTTTGAAAGACGGAATTATCTGAACAAAACTGCGGTGCGCTCTGATTATATTTGGATGATCGAGTACAGAAGAAGTGTGCACTATGTAGGGATCAGTGTGTGATTCGGGACGCCGCCGGGGAACCGAGCGCTGTACCCACAATGCTGCTGTGCGAGCAGTTAACATGGAGTCGGTCGGTGCTGAGTGTGTTTTGGTTCAGGGCCTGAAATAAGCAAAACAACAACACGGAGAGAAGCAGCGCCGGGAATGTGAGCTGATTACTGGGATGCTTCCAGCTGAATGTTGTTATTTAGACGGGGATGAGATGAAGATGTTGGTTTGGAGCGAGAGTCGCCGCTGCTGAGTGAGAAATAATCACTGAATCTCCGTAAGTCTTATAAACACTTTATTAGCATTAGCATGTTAGCACGGCTTTTTCAGGACAAACCGATTTAAACTCGGTTACACGTCGATTCAGTGTCCGAGAATCAATGTCGTTTTGTTATACGCACTTGTTTTGCTGCTGAAGTCAATATATTCGTGTAATTATTTGTCTAAATGACATTTGCAGAACTTGTTAGCTTCGGTGGCTATACAGTATAGTATTGTGGATTTAGCTTAGCATAGGCATCAACTTCATCCAACATTATCTAATATAGCATTGTAGCTTTTCAGTTTTGTTATTGTGTGTTTTATTTAACTGTACAGAAGTTGCTGTTATTTTATTAGGAACTTCATACCAGCTCTTGATTGGACCTCTCAGAGCAGCGTTAACCCTTTAAGGCTTTTAATCAACAAGATGTTGGAAAGTAAACTCATCTCTTGTGCTTTTGTTTCATGCTGACTTGGCTGCTTTAGGTATTTGGTGCAGGTTTGTCAGCGCCACATTCATGTTGTGAATCTCCAGACCTATCACACACTCCAAACGCGTTCTACTGGATTCAGATCTGGTGACTACGGAGGCTATTGAAGGACACTGAACTTATTGTGTTCATGAAACCCCTTGGAGATGATTGATTGCCTTTATAGGATGTGCCCTGATAAGCCAAAACATTAGAGTCACCTGTTTATTATGCTGTCTAAATAGCTCAAGGTATTTGAAGCTATGCTGTGGTATCTGGTACTAGGACATCACCAGCAGGTACTTAAACTTTAACATAAGCACCTTCTTACAGGGGAAATCGCACCAACCTGCCAATCATGCAAAACCACACTAACAATCACTAACACATATTAACGCACTGCCCAACACTAAACACAGAAAGACAGAAATTCTTTAATGAAAACATCACCAGGGAAAATACTACATTTTCTGTCACACTTAAATCTAAAACTTGATTAAAATGACATACACTTAAGATACGACCTACGTTCCGCCGTATAAATAGCCTAAACATGCTGACCAGGGTGCAACATAGAACACAAAGTGCAAGACAGTACAGTACACAGTGCACAGTGCAGATAGACAACAGTACAATAAATACAAAAAGACATATCTAATCTAAAAAGTAATTAAAGGAGACAAGACTAGAGACAAGTGTCGGTCAGTGCATGGTACTGAGTAAACGGTACGTGAGGTAGAAAAGCATATTCTGATGTGCAGTTAGGGTTTTTTTATAGGTTTTTTTTTATTTACAATGAACAAGCAACTTTACAGAATCCAGGACCAACAGACCAAAAACCCCTGTTGAGCAAGCAAGACTCAGCAGGGACCCCAGTCCTTCTTGGGTGGCCTGGAAGATACTTTAAATAAGTAGGATTTATAGGTGTGTGTGTGTGTGTGTGTGTGTGTGTGTGTGTTCCATTGAAACAAAACAACGTTCCTCCAGGACCAGGACGCAACATAGAACAAAAAGTGCAAGACTGTACAGTACACAGTGCAGATAGACAACAGTACAATAAATACAAGAAGGCCTAAAATAAATACAGAAAGGCATTTCTAAGCTAAAAAGTAGTTGGTCAGTGCATGGTACCGAGTAAACGGTACGTGAGGTAGAAAAGCATATTCTGATGTGCAGTTAGCAGCGTAGGTTTTTTTTTTTTTATAGCAGCAGAGATAAGAATTATACAGTCACAATAGTACAATACAGTAGTTGTGTGTGTGTCAGAGTCCATCATGTATGTATGTCAAGTCAGGTCAAATGTATTTATATAGCACTTTTTACAATGAACATTGTGTCAAAGCAACTTTACAATCCAGAACCCAGAACAAAACCCCTGTTGAGCAAGCAAGACTCAGCAGGGACCCCAGTCCTTCTTGTGTGGCCTAGAGGATACTTTAAATATATAGGATTTAAACAAAGTGTCCATCGTGTGTGTGTCAGAGTCCATCATGTCAGTGTGTCAGTGTGTCAGTGTGTCAGTGTGTCAGTGTGTCAGTGTGTCAGTGTGTCGGAGTCCATCATGTATGTATGTGTGTGTGTCAGTGTGTCGGAGTCCATCATGTATGTATGTGTGTGTGTCAGTGTGTCGGAGTCCATCATGTATGTATGTGTGTGTGTGTGTCGGAGTCCATCATGTATGTATGTGTGTGTGTGTGTCAGAGTCCATCATGTATGTATGTATGTATGTGTGTGTGTATGTATGTGTGTCAGAGTCCATATGTGTGTGTGTGTATGTGTGGGAGTCCATCATGAAGGTAGGTATGTGTGTGTGTGTTGGAGTCCATCATGTTTGTATGTGTGTGTGTGTGTGTGTGTATCAGAGTCCATCGTGTGTGTGTGTGTGTGTGTATCAGAGTCCATCGTGTGTGTGTGTGTGTGTGTGTGTCAATCGTGTGTGTGTGAGTCCATCGTGTGTGTGTGTGAGTCCATCATTTAGGTATGTATGTGTGTGTGTGTCGGAGTCCATTGTGTGTGTGTGTGTGTGTGTATGTATGTATGTGTGTGTGTATGTATGTGTGTGTCAGAGTCCATCGTGTGTGTGTATGTGTGGGAGTCCATCATGAAGGTAGGTATGTGTGTGTGTGTTGGAGTCCATCATGTTTGTATGTGTGTGTGTGTATCAGAGTCCATCGTGTGTGTGTGTGTGTATCAGAGTCCATCGTGTGTGTGTGTGTGTGTGTGTCAAAGTCCATCGTGTGTGTGTGTGTGTCAATCGTGTGTGTGTGAGTCCATCGTGTGTGTGTGTGAGTCCATCATTTAGGTATGTATGTGTGTGTGTGTCGGAGTCCATTGTGTGTGTGTGTGTGTGTGAGTCCATCGTGTGTGTGTGTGTGTGTGTGTGTGTGTGTGTGTGTGTGTGTGTGTGTGTGTGTGTGTGTGTGTGTGTGTGTGAGAGTCCATCATGTGTGTGTGTGTGTGTGTGTGTCTGAGTCCATCATGTATGTATGTATGTGTGTGTGTGGTGGTGTACATTGTGAGGTGGATCATCCTATGGTGCATCACATGATGATGCAGGAAACAGGGTTTGTATGACCAGTCGGCCTTCTTTTATTCCCTCAGTGTCCAGTTCTGATGCTGGGATCCTTGTTTCAGGTGCTTTCAACAGTTCACAGGGTTTAGCGTGGGCACTCTGACCACCCTGTGCAGTCCAATGCCCTGTGTTGGGACACATTCACGTCATCGGCTATTTGAGCCACACTAGGTCTTCTGCTGGTCCGTACCAGATGCCATAGTCTTCATGTCCTCTGGCATCAGTGAGTCTTGGTCACCCAACTGTCTGTGGGGACCCAGCCATTGTTTTTGAGATACGTTTACGAAGTCATCTGGCCTTAATGGTTTGTTTCATATTAAAATCACTCGGGTCTTTATGCTGGTCAGACTACAAGGAAATACCACAGATCAGCTATTGTATTAAACCATGTTTATTATTAAGGATTTGAGGTAATGGTATTAATCACTGGCTTGTCCTTCCATGTCTGTTCCTCTAGGTTTGGACAGGATCACCTGCAGAGCCCGTGGGCCTTTTCTTTTAGCATATTTTTATTTAATCTTTTAGTTGTACACATACAGCCGCGACAGTAACATGGAGGAAACCAAGAGTCCTCTGAAGTCGAGAAAGCCTGCCCGCTCGGGTGGAGGTAGAGCCTCGTCCAGAGCACAGAGGGAGGCTTTTTCTCAGAGGGAAAACACAAAGACTCCCAATCGCAACAAGAACGCAGCATCCAGAGGGAAGAACCAGGAGGAGAACCTGGGCGGGTACGGCGGGGGAAAGATGCCCGGGGGTACCCCGCAGGAGCCGGGTAAAGCAAGAGCCCGCAGGCTGACGGGCAGAACCGGCTCGGGGGAGAGAGGGAAGGGCCAGGAGAGCCAAGCGGGGGGCAGAAACGGTAATCCGAATCCACTCGGCTCTAAGGAGGAGAACGTTGGCCCAAACAAACCGTCCAAACCTACAGCACGGGACAGACACACAGGTGGGTGTAGAACGTTTACATTTACATTTTCGGCATTTACATGAACTACGATTGGCCTGTTGTTCAGATAGGGGCGGGATTAAGCCGGTTGGGGTCACTCTCTCTCAGACTAGTGCGATTACGACCTCTGCTGGCTGGTCGGTGGCGCCTGCACGGAGATGGGGAAGGAGTGCGGTAGAGGGTGTGGCTCTCCGTACACGACGCTGTACTGCACTGCACTCATCAAGTGTAGGCGATAAGACGTTCGATTGCTGTGCACGTGTCGGAGGGGGCGTGGAGCAGCCTCGTCCTCCCCAATCAGGAGCAGGGACCAGCATTAGTGAGAGGATGATTGACGGGCAGAAATCGGATGCACTAAAGTGGGAGGAAAAAGGGGTGTGTATATATATATATATATATATTTCCACCTGGGAATCGAACCCAGGACCTTCTTGCTGTGAGGAGACAGTGCTACCCACTTAGCCAGCGTACCGCCAAACAGAGTGACCCGTCAGATTGGTCAACAAGTCTTCCCTGCACGACAAACAGCTTAACCTGATCGAACTGCATGATTGGAATGTAGAACAGGGTGGTGCAGTTCTCAGATTCAGATCTCGTTTTCGTGGAGGTGTGAACGATCATCTGATGGCCCTCTCTATCTCTTTCAGGTGAGGTGTCTGGGCGACGCCCGGCCGAGGGTGTTCCAGACGAGGGGAACTTGACCTCCGATCAGCAGCTGGGACTCAGACAGGCCGAGGAGAGGCTGCAGAGAGACTACATCCACAGACTGACCAGGGTAAGGTTTCGCAGCACGGTGAAGGAAAATCCTTAGAAGCCGCTAGAACATGGGAGGAGGAGGGGACACTGCTCACAGTTAAGCAGGCTTTACACAGCCCCTTTATCCTCCGAGTGTATTTGCATGTGTGATGTTTGTGCTCCGTGTGTGATTTTTTGCAGCAGTCACCCGACTACCCGAACTACCAGTACATATGCAAACTGTGCTCGGTTCACGTGGACAACATCCAAGGCGCTCACAAACACATCAAGGAGAAGCGGCACAAGAAGAACATCATGGTAAGGTTCTCACACACACACACACACACACACACACACACTTGTCTCACTGGTTACAGACACATTCACATGTTTAGCATTTAGCAGATACTTTGATCCAAAGTTACTTATAGTACTGTGACGGTATACTGTCTAAGCAATTCAGGGTTAAGGGCCTTGTTCAAGGGCCCAAGTGGTGGGGCTTGAACCAGCGACCTTTGATTACTAATTCAGTACCTTAACCACTAGGCTAAAAAGACCCTTCCTTACAGTGATGTAGGGTGCAGGAAATTGGGTCAGTGGTTACACAAACATTGACGGCTGGAAGCTTGGTCTCATTGGCTACACTGGCATTGAATGCAGGAACACAGGCGTGTGGGTAACCTGCCTCGCAGCCATAAAAATAAAGATGAAAATATAAAATGGACCAAAATATAAAGACATAATACACATAGTACCTATTGTTGCCATTAAATGACACAAATGTGTTAGGATAGGGGGATAGGAAGGATAGGAAGTTTGGTCTCATTGGCAATGATAGATTCTTTATTGATCCTTTGCAGGAAACGTCTTTGTTATAGCAGCTCAGACAACAGACAACAACAACTTCTTGTATACATACAACATTAACTTACAGTGTAAAACAAGCAATAAGAATAAAAATGTACAGTATGGTACTATATACATGTAAACTTTTATGGTGTATGCATAGCATACAAAATTAGTATTTATTGAGGTACGTAACCATTGGTTTAGTGGTGCATGCATAGCATACGGAAGTAGGCATTTCTTATAAATGAATGGTGTAGGGTGCAAAAGGGTGGGTCTGTGAGTACTGTAACATTGAGCGCATAAAGCTTGGTCTCATTGGCTACACCGGCATTGGATGGAGGACCACGTGTGTGTGGTTACAGTGACACCGAGGACAGGAAGTTTGGTCTCATTGGTTACAGTTGCAGAGACGGCTGTCCAGAGGATGATTTGGATGTGGCACTTGGTTATAGAAGCAGCAGGGCAGGTCATTTAGAAATTGGGGTATTGAATCTATGTGTGCATGCATTCTGCCCGCTTTTGTTCAACGGCGCTGATGTTCTTTTGTATCTCTTTGCGTACGCAGGAAAAACAAGAAGAGAACGAGCTGCGATCATTACCGGCCCCCTCTCAGGCACAGCTGAGGGCGCTAGACTCTGCTGTGATGGAGGTGGTTCAGCAGCACGGCATCTCGGAGCAGGAGTTCCAAGAGAGACGAGCAGTACTGAAGAACATGGAGAAGATCATACAGAAACGTCTGGCCAGTATGTTCTCACACACACACACACACACACACACCTTCATCTCCGTGTTAGATGTGCATCATGTTCATGTCGGAATCTCTGTCTCTCAGCGTGCTCCCTCCGTCTCTACGGTTCCTGTCTCACTCGATTTGCCTTCAAGACCAGTGACGTCAACATCGACGTGCTCTATCCCGCCTCTGTGAGTTTACAAAAACGCCACACGCTGCTGACCGTGTCCGAACGGGGTGCGTTTTGACCTTTTGCTGTTTCTTTCGCTTCTAGATGACCCAGCCTGACGTGCTCATCCAAGTGCTGGACATCCTGAAGAAGAGCGGTGAGTATCGCACCCAGTTCACACCGGTTACGATGTTTTTGGCATCTGCAAACTAACATGTGCGATCCTGGCTTATCTTTACGACGTTAGAGCAAAAGTATTCGGACACCCCTTCTAATTATTCAGTCCAAAGGTTTTTAGCCACATATTGCTAAAGATGTGTGGAATAAATTATATGCTTCCATGTTTGAAAGCGGTAGAGGGCTAGTGTATTTTACTGCTGCACCATTCAAGGTTCAAATCTCAGCGGTTTTTTTGGGGGGGGGGCTGAACAGCGTAGTCATTGGGAGGTGCACTTGTCGGTGCACTCTCGGCACCGGTCCCAAGCCTGGATACACATTGGTGAGTTGTGTCAGGTAGGGCCTGAGTAATGATCTGCTGTGGGAGCAGGCGAAAGCTTTCTGGCCCGTGTTTCGGTTCCAGTATAGCTCACGTATAACAAATCAAGATCCATTAAGAATTTGGTTCAGACCTCAACCCTACAGTGCACTTCTTGGGATGAATTGGAACATGACGTCCAAAACCGGTGCCTGATCCTTTGGCTTGGGCCAAACTGGATCATTACAGCTAACACTAGGCAAGTCGTAGCTTAGTGGTTAAGGTACCGGACTAGGTTGCTGCTGTTGGGCCCTTAACCCTCAATTACTCAGACTGTATACTGTCACTGTACTGTAAGTCGCTTTGGATAAAAGGCTGAAAGTGTAAATGTAACACGCATCAGAACCTTCTGATCTTATGTAATCAAATCAGATCATCACTTAATGAGCAGGTTTAGAAGGTGTATTTGAGATGTGAAGTCACCAAACCAGACCTTCAGACCTGCATATTTCTACCACTTTTAGCACTAGGTGTGTCGTACACATGATCACATACCATCACAAATAAAACACCTCATGAGTGTTTCAGTTAGATACAGATTAAGTCAGATTAAGCGCTGTCGCCTCACAGCAAGACGGTCCTGGGTTCGATTCCCGCGTGGAGCGATCTGGGTCCCGTCTGTGTGGAGTCGTCATGTTCTCCCTGTGTCCGAGTGGGTTTCTTCGTGAGCTCCGGTTTCCTCCCACAGTACAAAGACGTGCACCGTGAAGTGAAGTGAACTGGAGATACAAAATAGTCCGTGACTGTTTGACATTAAACTTGAACTGATGAATCTTGTGTAAGCAGTAACTACCTGTCCTGTCATGAATGTAACCGAAATCCTAATATAATAATACCTGTGACCCCAGTCATAGCTACGCATGTCTATATAGACACCAGCGGTGGTAAGCTAGTGTAATAGAGCACTAAATACTAAATCCCAACAACACTGCTGCACCTGATACCCACATGTCAAAATTACACACTTGTTGTCTTGTTGCAATTTGGAAAATAATCCACTATCCAAATAATTCCTGTGTGGGTCCCTTGTAGGTGTACAGAGCAACAGATGGATACAATAACGATAGTCAGTAATTGTATACCCACAACATTCATCTTTATGGCTGGAGTAGCTTATAAAATACTGAGTGTAAACACCAGATTGGTGTTTGTAATAAAGTGCTTGTTCAATGTCGCCCGGTTTTATCCTTCCAGCTGAATTCACAGAGGTGGAGTCGGACTTCCACGCCAAAGTTCCCGTCATCTTCTGCCGTGACGTTTCCAGGTCAGTTCCTGCTCTCCTCTATGTGCCGTACACACGGAGAGCTTCTCTAAATGCATCATATCGTATCTCTGTCTGTTTGCAGTGGCTCACTGTGTAAAGTCAGCGCAGGAAATGATGTCGCATGCCTCACCACCAATCACCTGGCAGCGCTGGCCCAGCTCGAACCCCGGCTGGTCCCTCTGGTGCTGGCGTTCCGTTACTGGGCCAAGGTACGCAAACAACATGCAACCAATGAACATCTGTCGAGCTGCGTGCTGCATCCAGCTCCAGGGTCCTGGGTTCAGTTCTCACATCTGGTTGTGTTATTAGTACATTCCTGTGTGGGCTTCATCTGGGGACTCTTGGCTTCTCCAACCTCCTGAAAACATGTCTGGATATGGACTAGGTAGATCGATTGGTGCGCTTCTTTGTCCAGTCTATCTATCTAGTGGCATGTTTTTGGGAGGTAAGAAGAACTGGAATACCCTTGAGGGAAGGGAAGGGTGGGGGGGTCAATGAATGAACCCAGGTCCCCAGGAGCCGTGCTGTTCGGCTTTAAATAAACGCATCTGTCTGTGTTTAGCTGTGCCACGTGGATTGCCAGGCCGAGGGTGGCATCCCCTCCTACTCTTTCTCTCTGATGGTCATCTTCTTCCTGCAGCAGAGGAGACGGCCTATTCTGCCCGTGTATCTCGGCCACTGGGTACGTACAACTAAACGCACAGAAAATGCGCCAACAACGGAAACGGAGAGGGCCACAGAGCGACCCCTGAGGAACACCACACTGCAGTGGATTGGCCAGCGTGACCTGATTCACATTTCCGATCGTTTTTTCCCTTTTTATTTAGATTGAAGGCTTCGATGCGAAGCGAGCGGATGAGTATCACCTGACCGAGGTCCAGGCTGGACGCTACGTTGGGTGGGAACACCGTCCAGGCAGCGCTAACGAAGGCCGAGGGGAGAACAGGGCCAAGAACGACCCTAAAAAGATGGATAAAGCTGCTGAAAGGAAAAACGAGAACCTGAAGGGCAAGGTGAGGAACGCTATTTTGGAACTGAATAGAAGCAGCACATAGTGTGTTTGTGTGTGTGTGTGTTATATATACACACACACACACACATTCACACATACCTGGACCACCACCTTAAGGTCTGTAAAAGAAATAGATCCGCTAATCTGACATCAGGATCAATAATCTAAAGATGCTGCTTGGCTTACCTGTTAATACTGTACAAGCTGTTGTTTCTAGTTCATTGGAACACTGTAGGATCTCTCCGACCAGACCTTGTGTTCGTCCATAGGCGTGTCTGGTCCTGGAGAAGACGGACAGCGCGTGTTTGGGCCAGCTGTGGTTGGAGCTGCTGCGTTTCTACACACTGGAGTTTGCTCTGGAGGATTTCATCATCAGCATCCGGCTGAAGGAGCTGCTGCCCAGAGACGTCAAGAACTGGCCACGTCGGCGGCTCGCAGTAGAGGGTGAGGCACACGCACCACCGACGGGCTTGCGTAGCTCCTAAACGAATAACTAAGAAGCTTGTAGCCACCTTATGCCAAGTTCACACTACACGACTGGATCTCTTGTAATCGGGAGTCTTTCAAGTCAGCGTGTATTTCACACACGGGGGGGGTTTCACACCACACCGGGCGAGCTTCTCTGCTCTCCCAAACTACGTTCCGTCACGAAAACACGCGCGAGAAGTGACGAGGTGTTTAACGATACCACGTCCAAAAATTCAAAGATTGTGCGCCGATGTGCAGCATAAAATCAAGAAGAAAAAATAAATGAATCGGAGTGGATTTGGCAACGTGAACAGCTTGGATTGTTCTGTAGTGAGTCGGAGGTTAATAAATATCGTTTGCAGTGCAGCGTGGGTGTTTTGTAGAGAACGATAAGCTCAGAAATACTGTAAAACTCGTGTGTGTGCCGATGTATTCCGATATAAACTATATTACGCCCCTGTCCCACCTGTTTACACTCCTCCCCTGCGTTTCCCCTCACACCGTATCTTGCGTTCTCATTGGCTGTTCGACACGGCACTCGTTGCCAGTCGGGCAACTCGGGCACAGCGATTGTGTGGGCAAATCTAGCGCCGACCAGTCGGGGCAAAAATCGCGTAGTGTGAACCTAGAAGCTTGTAGGCACCTCAGCCGCTCAGTGAGTTTCAGCCTAATGTGGTGAATGAAGCCACAGTACACAGCACCTTAATAGCCGAAAGACAAAAATTCTCGCCCGCCCTCTTTCCTGCATCCACAGAACCGGTTGTTAGTCGAGTTTTTATCTTGGGCATTTCGTCTAACCGATAGCTGGTGTAACCGAGCATCTTTAGAGTTTGCTGAGTTTATAAACTGTACACAAACAAACCATCAGGAGCAGAAAACTTTACTGGTTTGTTCTTTTGAGGCGCAGTTCAGAGATGATCACGTGTGTGGAGAAGCACACTTTTTTATTGATGATGGAATCCAGAAAGGGACAGAATGCACTCGATACGTAAACACGTGCATCAAAAGTCGGCACCCTGCAGCACGCAAAAGTCTGTTACACTAACGTAATTACTGTATGATTGCTTGTACCGCCTTATATTTCATACGCTACGTTAGTGCTGGACAATAATTCGATATCGATATATATCGCGATAGAAAATGTTTCAATAACGGTGAATATATTAGCGGCTAAATGAGTTCAACAGCTGTGAGTGAACGAGCATCCACAGTCAATCTGCGACCAGCCGTTCGAGGGGAAAAAAAGTCTCTGTGACTCTGAAAGTCTCCGGTGCACCAACAGACACACATTAGGCCAATATCTAATCATATCTATATATCTAAACCAATCAGAGATAGTGAAGGGCGGGACCAGCGGCATCACCGGCGGGCGTTACACAGAGAAATATCCTGGCGGAGCGTGTAGGATATGTGTGAGCATCTGTGCTGCTGTTACAGATGTTCGTTTTAATGTAAAAACATCAATCAAACATCGGTGATTAGAAGACGTGACGTGTTCGTCTCAGTTGTTGTTTTCTTTAGTTTATTGACGTGAGAAGAGTTTTGCGCTTCGCGTTCACCGCGACTCTCGACGTAAATAAGCGATTTGCTCAGCGCTCGACTCGAGAGATAAAACATCGTTAAAGTTCCATGATACGAGCCGCTCAGGTGGCGCACGGTAAAAAGAAACGCGCTGCAACCAGGGCTGGATTCTGAGAACGTGGTATCGAATCCAGCCTTGCTTTACCGGTTCGAAGCCGAGTGGCTATATGAGCAACGATTGGCCGGTCGCTCATATGGGGGGTGGGACAAAGAACCGGATGTGGGTCTCTCTCTGTCAGAATGCGATCGCGTTCTCTGCCGGCTGATTGGAGGCGCTTGCACGGGGATGGGAGAGGGTGCCCTTAGGGTGTGTCTCTCCGCATGCGACGCTAGGTGGCGCCAAACTCGTCGATGTGTGGGTGGCAAAGATGCATCCGGCTGCTGCTCATGTTTCGGAGGGGATACGGGTTAGCTTCAATCACCTCCGTCAGGGCAGGGTTCGGCATAGACAGAGAGGAAGCACGATGCTAATTGAACAATTGGATGCGCTAAAAGGGGAGAAAAAGGGGTAAAAAAAAAAAAAAAGTTCCATGATACAAACAAACATCTGTGTGAAATAACCATCAAACCCAGTCTAACAGCTCCACATGTATCTGTGTTTAGCTGGATTTACTTCACGTGTGCTGTTTATATTTCATGTTAAACTTTGTTCTGTCCGGGTCACTTTTACCACCTCATATCACACAGTTCATCTTTTTTTAAGGCACTTTAAAAATATCAGCGACAAACTGACTCAAAATGTAATAATGTCATGTGATGTAGCCTATGTCAATAATATGCGTCTCGTTACTGCATTAATTATATGTAATATTCTTATCATTAAATGAGATGTTCAGTGTGAAGCCCTTAAAACACTTGCACTTTTAATTTAGATTTTCTTTTTATTTTATTCATCTTGAGTTAAAATTTTAGCTCAGTGAAGCACTTTAAACACCAACACTTTTTCAGTAAGTTACCTTTCGTGTAGAATTGTGCTTCAAATAAAGAACTTTGACCAGATTGTTAGTTAATCAATATCAATCAGTCAATAAAAAAAAAAGTGAACCTGATTTGGGTGCACCTAACTTTTGTGCTGGTGCACCAAAGAAAAACAGTTAGAGTTAGGCACACCAGTGCAACCAGTGCAAAAAGTTAGTCTAGAGCCCTGAGTGTTGCCAGATTGGGCGGTTTTCCTCTAAATTGGGCGGGGTTTTTTTTTCCCACTTCCATTTAAAAGAAAATATTCAGTTTTAAGAAGCTCCAGCATTGTGGAAGTCTGTTAAAAGTAAAGTCAATGCTGATTTGGCTTAATAGTGTTGGTCAGTCTGTATTATATTGTAAGAAAATTAAAATTAGTTTTCCATGCATTCACGCTAGCATGTTCTGGGATTCAAATGAGTCTCATCAGTACACACAAGTTTGCAATCAAATGATCAAGTATTGCAAAAGAATATCTTTGAAATTCTTCCTCGTAATGTTAAGGTTATAGGCTATATTTTAGTTTTTTACTTGTCAGGAGAAATGAGAAAAAATAAAAAGCTTATGATGTTAGGCTTGATGTAATTCTACATGGCACTCACTGCCTGTATAGGTAAATGAGTGAGTGACCAAAACACTACTAGATCTACAGCAACTTGCCACATAAAAGAATAAGGTATCAGACAGTTTCTGTGCCACCCCCTGTGTGAGCAGTGGTCTCAGACTGGCCACCACTATGAAAACTGTCTGGCTCCGCCACTGTCCACAGCTGAAAAAGAAGCAGACGAAATAGCTGATAAGAGATGAAGGACTAATTCAGTGGTTTATTTAGCTTGTATTTCTTGCCAGAAACCAGAAAGAGGTTTGCAGGTACAGCCATCCAATTTTGGTGGCAGTTTTTCTGACATTTGTATTATTCATATCGATATCGGAATTATATCGTATCGACCGAAATTAGGAGTTACTGTATATCGTGATATAAATTTTAGCCATATCGTCCAGCCCTACGCTACGTGAATAAAACACGTTAAATCGCTAAACACAAACCTTACATTTTGAATCTCGCAGCAGATCGCATATTACACGGCAAACGGCTCATTTCGCGGCCCGTGTCGCGATTTTCATGGCTGTGAATTAGGCAGTAATTAGGTAATATGCAAGTCCACCACTGTGGAGACTCCGGTGCATATCTGACCGAGCCTGGTGTCAGGTCGTGGTGGAAGAAGACATAGCACACAGCCAGTTGTCTTGATTATGAGTGGCGTGCGTGCACCAGAGGTTGCAAGTGCTATGGAGGAGTGGATACATAATCAGGTGCAATGCAATGTGAGTAACGTCTCTCCATTATATTTCAACGTATTTATTTTTCTCTCTTCTCTTCAGACCCGTTCACACTGAAGAGAAACGTGGCGCGCAGTCTGAACAGCCAGATGGTGTTCGAGTACATACAGGAGCGTTTTCGCACCGCGTACCGCTACTTCGCCTGCCCCCAGAGCGTGAACCGGCGCCCCGCCGACCGAGACGCCCCACGTCCGCGAAGGAGACGGGCGGCCAGAACCAGCGGCGGCGAAACCCGCGAAGGAGAGGAAAACAGCACCGACGAAGAGGAGGACGAGGACGAACCGGACGAGGATCTAGAGGTCGGAGACGAAGAATGTCTAGGAAGAGGATTAGCCAGGCTGCTCGTCGAGGAAGATGACGATAACGGAGCCCGTCGCTCTTCATCTCTTTCCCTGTCTCCTCAAAACGGCCTGTTGCTGGACAGCGAGGACGATGAGAGGGACGACGGGGGGCGGAAAGGTCCGAAACGGGACAGCATCGCGCCGGAGGATCTGCACTATATATTTGACAGGATGATCTTCACTGGAGGAAAGGTCATAAGATGCTTTTCTTACTACTCTATATGCCCAAAAGTATATGGTCACCCTAGCATGAGCGCAGGCATTATTATGAACCCTGCTTATTATGAACTCTCCATTTTTTAACAAGGCTTTAACATTTTTTAACAAGGCCTGGAAGATAGGGCTTGGCTCACACTCGAAGTTCTGATTCATCCCAAATGTGTTCGGTGGATTTGAGGCCAAAGCTTTGAGCAAATCATGCTGGAATGGGAACGGTGTTCTATATAATTGATATTATATACCTGTGAATGATGGGCTTGATTAGGAATTAGAAGGGGTGTCCACATGTTTTTGGCCATGCCGTGTGCCAGCATGTTCATGTGAAGCACTGACGGCCAATGACGAGTAATGAGTTCGAGCCTTTTATGTCAGTAAACGAACAAAAGCATGAGGCATACTGAGTGTGTGTGTGTGTGTGATTTAATCCAGCCCCCGACGGTGGTCTGCAGCATCTGTAAGCGGGACGGCCACCTGAAGGACGACTGTCCCGAAGACTTTAAGAAGATGGAACTGAAAGCACTGCCTCCCATGACTGACCGCTTCAGAGAAATCCTCGACAGCCTGTGCAAACTCTGCTATGGTGAGAGCCAACAGTGTTCGAATCCTCCAGTCTTTTAATTAATAGCCCAGAGCCGAGCAACCGAGCAACCACCGTCCTGATGAGCGTTCCGTTTGTTTTACTTATGATCTCCTTTGTTGTTTTTTGTTTTCTGTGTGTGTGTAGATAACTTATCTCCGTCGCTGATGGAGCAACAGAAGAGGGAACAGATCTTAGCTGGTCTGGAACGCTTCATCAGGAAGGAGTATAACGGTAATCACACTGATTTTGATTGACCTCACCTACACATTGTTCTAGGTGCCCCACCTTTAACATGATAACATGATTTTGTGCTCCGTTGAGGGTTTATTCACATGCAGTTTGGTTTAAAACGTATTTTAGTTTATACAAGAACGATCTCCAGCGTCGTCTATTGGAGTCCTTCCCGGTGGAGCGGTCCGGGTCCTTTCTGTGTGAAGTTTGCACGTTCTCCCCGTGTCTGTGTGGGTTTCCTCCCACAGTCCAAAGACGTGCAAGTGAGGTGAACTGGAGGCACAAAGTTGTCCATGACTGTGTTTGACATTGAACTTGAACTGATGAATCTTGTCACCGGTAACTACCGTTCCTGTCATGAATGTAATTAAAGTGTGTAAAACATGACGTTAAAATCTTAATAAATATATAATCAAAGAAAGGTTTTAATCTTTTAGAAGAGCTACCAAGCAACAACAAGCAATTCTTGCATCATAAAATGTTAGATTGCTCTCTATATGTAAACCTGGTTTCGACCATTTCGCAGATTTTTCCCCCCACAATGCCGTGGTTCTAATTTAGAGGGGAATGAAACAGTTCAGGTTTTTGTGGAACATGAGAATTGGTTTCTTTCGGTCGTGTCTTAGCTTTGATTCTAACTAAATCCAATGTGAAAAAAAAACAAAAAAAACGATTAGTCTTGTTGGCGGCACTTTGAAAAGGTCACATTTACATACATTTACATTTTCGGCATTTAGCTGACACTCTTATCCAAAACGACTTACATTGTTCTAGCTAGGGATGCATCAATCCCATTTTTTTCCCAACCAAGTACAAGTAATTTTTTTTTGTACTTGCCGATACCAATACCTATTGGATCAGATATCTGACATGCTAGAAAACTCGATCCGGTCGCCGAGCGCTCGGCGAGCCGGTCGGATCGAGTTGTTGGATAGTTCACGCTTAGCGATCGAGAGCCGGGTTTCGATCGCCGAGAGAACGCCGAGTCGCTCCCGAGCCGGCAGATCTAGCGCCGACCGGCCGCCGAGCGAAAATCGGGGCAAGAATCGTGTCGTGTGAACCGGGCATAACGCAGCGACGTGCACTAGGCACACGGTATCGGATGTTTAGTATCGGCGCCTCGTTTGCGAGTACGAGCAAATACCCGACACCAGTATCGGTACTCGTGCATCTCTAGTTCTGACTGAACACTATTTTGAGCGATTGAGGGTTAAGGGCCTTGCTCAGGAGCCCAACAGTGGCAACTTGGCAGTGGTAGGGCTTGAACCAGCAACCTTTTTGATTACTAGTCCAGTACCTTAACCACTGAGATATCACTGCCTGCAAACCGGGTCAGCTTGAGTTCAGCGGCGAGCTGTAAAAACCGCACATGTGCACACAATCGCCCACGATATTCTGAGCTTGGTTAGGACTCCTCAATCCATCTAGAGGTTTATTATGCTGTCCAAAAGCTCCTAATCTTCTTCCTCACCACCACTGCAGGCTAGTGTTCCTCGAGTAAGTAAGTTTTCTTTGTGTGACAGATAAAGCCCAGTTGTGTCTGTTTGGCTCCTCCAAGAATGGCTTTGGGTTCCATGACAGTGACCTGGACATCTGTATGACGCTGGAGGGTCACGACACAGCAGAGGTAAAGATTTCCCTTCTACGACCCTTTTATCACTCGCCCTACCCCTATGTCGTCCTTCTAGGGTTGTTGTCGTTGTTGCTGTGATGCTCTGGTGCACCTCTAGAGCTCTGTCTACCTTTCTAGTCTCTTTCAGCCCTGTTCCTGCCACCCCTAAAGCTTTATTTCTCTCTCTGCACATCCGGATCTCTACTTACCCCTCTACTGCTCTTATTTTCCGTTCCCCCTAAAGATCTACTGGTCCTCCAGAGCACATCGTCCATCTGCTCCCTTTAAAAGTTATTCGTATGAGATGATTGAAGTATCTCTCTCTCTTTCTCATCAGAACCTAAACTGCAAGGAGATCATTGAGGCTTTAGCCAAGGTCCTGAGGAAACACCTGGGTAAGTTATCCTCCTCGGCATGCTATAGGGATTCTTGTACGTGTGTAATGAATACACTTTTAACTCCTGTTGAATATTCAGGTCTGAGGAACATCTTGCCTATAACGACCGCCAAAGTGCCTATCGTGAAGTTCGAACACAAGCAGAGCAGCCTGGAGGGAGACATCAGCCTGTACAACACGCTGGTGAGCAGCGTTCGGTTCCTCTGTTGCGCTTTATTGTGGTCCCACGTGCTGCACTGTGCCATAATTGGTCAGATTTTGTGCCATAGACAAAATTGCTCAGATTTTCTTTGCATGCACGGCATGACCTGCTCACAATCGGGTCGGTCTGGTGCTGCTGAGACTAAATTGATAAGATTTGATAAGAACAGAAGAGCCCCCTGTATGCAGCCTATGTCAAGCCATCATTACTATAAAACACATTTTCGTAGAATGTGTTAAATATTACAGAGAGAGAGAGAGAGAGAGACTGAAAACAACTGACTCTATAAGCAATATCTTTACCAGAAACAATGCAAACATGATCGTAAACTTTCTTAGAAATACAAAATTGAGGACTTTTTTGTAAATGCAATACAATAAATTACTGCCCCGAATAACCAGTCCTGCCTTGAAAATAACTCAACAGTAAACAAGGCGTTAACAAATAATGACGTCAAATAAACAAACAAACAAAATTGCTCTACGTTAATGTGGTATTCTAGAACTGTAGAGCCAGCATAGCCTTTGGATGTGTGTGTGTGTGTGTGTCTCAATGCTAACTTGCTGTTTTTGCGATCCTCAGGCGCAGCACAACACGCGCATGCTGGCCACCTACGCAACGCTGGACCCACGTGTGCAGTATTTGGGCTACACGATAAAAGTGTTCGCGAAGGTAACAGCTGGAAGGATTTATCACACACACACACACACACACACTTGTACATGCCTACTTGCTTTCTGAGTAAAAGTCATTTTGTATGTTTGATCGAGTATTTTGTGTGTGTGTGTGTGTGTGTGTGTTACAGCGCTGTGACATCGGTGACGCCTCCAGAGGAAGTCTTTCGTCCTATGCCTACATCCTAATGGTGCTGTACTTCCTCCAGCAGAGACAACCTCCCGTCATCCCCGTCCTGCAGGAGGTACACGCTCACCTACACCTGTCCGGTCGCACACCGAGTGCGTTTCCATCGTGAACGGAACCCGACGTCGGGGCTGAACACACACACACACACACACCAGACCCAGGCTGAGTCTGAAAACGGGTGCAAAAGGAAAGAACTAAACTAAACCCCCGTTTGAGGCGGCAAAGACACACTAGGTGTCCGAGTCCCGGCAATGATCGACAGATGGAGTCTGTGGCAGCCCCGGAGAAAGGGGGGAAAGACAGCCCAGAGTCAAACGGGACTTGTTTAAGGGTCCAAGTTTGTCGTGTAGCCTGCTGCAGAAGAGAAACGGAGGGGTTAGTGCGTGTTTTCCCTCCCGTACTGCTCTCCACACGTGCTTTTTTTGATCCTCCTCCCTCGGCGTTGCATCTGCGCTGCTTGTCCGCTGCCAGCCGCGTGTGATCGGCCGGCCCCGCCCCGTCCTCGGCCTCCACGTTCTGCCGTCCACAACACTGGTGCCGAAGTTGGTTTTGATCGGGGTTTCAGCACCTTGGCGAGCGCTTCGGATCACTGGCGTGGCTCGGCTGTCCTTAGATGTCGGTGGTCGCTGATAATCCGGTCATAAAGCCCTGACAGTAGGGGTGGGCGATATGGCCCTAAAATGATATCACGATATTTCAGGTTATTTTTGCGATAACGATATTTTTGGCGATATAACAAAACACTGAAAAATATTTTATTTATTTCGAGAAAACACTATTGCAAAAAAAATAACACTTTTCTTTATTTTTTCCTTCCAGTAAAAATAATGTAACATAATGTAATGGCGGAGTCAGACAATTTCCATAGGGGTGGCCAGACTGAGACCATTGCTCACACAGCGGTCGCACAGAAACTGATACCTTTTTTATGTGGTCACTCATTTATTTACCTATACAGGCAGTGAGTGCCATGTAGCATTACATCACGAAGACCTGCATACTAATAATACGCTTTTTTTCTCTATTTTCCCTGACGAGTAAAAAAAAAATAAAAAATATATATAGCAACCTTAACATTTATGAGGAAGAATTTCAAAGATATTCCTTTGCAATACTTGATCATTTGGCTGCCAACTTGTGTGTAATGATGAGACTCAATTGAACCCCAGAACATGCCAGTGTGAATGCATGGAAAAATAATTTTCTTTCAACAATATGATACAGACTGACCAACACTATTAAGCCAAATCAGCATTGAAAATTGACTTTACTTTTAATAACCTTCTTCAATGCTGGAGCTTCTTAAAACGGAATATTTTCTCTTAAATATAAGTGTTATTTAACTGCTATTAAATTGTTTGGCGGATAACCGCCCAACCTGGCAACACTAGAACGCGCAGAGCCCGGTGGGACTTTACTCGTAGCGCGCCACAATTACTACTAAGTACAGTAGTATTAGTACTAAGCAGTAGTAGTACTACATCTGTGTTGGTGGTTGACATTAATGTTGAGAGTATCCCTGCACTGTTTGGTGGAGGTGCGCTGATGTATTGCGTCCCTGTGTAAACCTGCGAGCAGAAATACTTCCGCAAAAAAGTCGCCGGCAAAGCTGTGGTTGGGATTTGGGTTGCCAAAGATTAATTTATGGTGGCTTTGGAGTTTTTCTCCTCCACCGCAGAGCCGCTTTCCGCCATACTCGTTACTGTACCCAAATGACCCACGTAACGAACGTACGCCATTTGCGTAGCTGTGTGACGTCATTACGCAAAGTACGCAGAATATCGCTTTTATTACGATATGGTACTTTTTGTATCGTTTTCAAAATTATACCGGTATTATCGTGAACGATACGATATAGCACACCCCTACCTGACAGTAACTGAACAAGTTCGATTGTTTGTTGTGCAGATCTACGATGGGAACAGCATGCCGCAGAAAATGGTGGACGGCTGGAACGCGTACTTCTTCGATGACCTTGATAAGCTGGTGAGTAGCGTTACATGTTATATGAGGTTACATCTCCGTTTCAGTGTTCTGGCTGATCTCATGGTGGGTGTTGTGGTCAAATGAGCTTTTACTAGTACTGTACTGAGTGCTGTACTGGTGTCGGTGGTCAAACCCAACCTTCAGTGTTCAACCTGGTGTTTCGAACCCTGAACAAACCTAAACAATAGAAGAGCAAACATCAAGGGCGCCTGTTCGGTGTAGTAACTGTGTCGACGTTACAGTTGCAAGAGTTTGTATTGTATTTTTCGTCCTGTGGGTGGCGCAGTAGTCCGATTCGCCTACCCGACAGGAATTACGAACGCCCTTGCAGAAAAACAGCGACTCCGCCCGTCTGAATGAGGCACTGGCACCAAGAACACGTAGCTAGTGCAACTCACGATGAGAATCCGCTTCGAGTGTCGGTGAGGGGATGTGCTAGTCCGTGGCTCTCATCGGCCAGTTGATTTGGTGTGTGTCTATATGTGTGTTTTTTTAGCGGCAGCGTTGGCCAGAGTTTGGGCAGAACAAGGAGACGGTGGGTGAGCTGTGGCTCGGCCTGCTGCGCTTCTACACAGAAGAGTTCGACTTTAAAGAGCACGTCATCTCCATCCGCCAACGCAAACGCCTCACCACCTTCGAAAAGCAGTGGACCTCCAAGTGCATCGCCATCGAAGGTACAGCTCGCTGTCAGCTTGCATACATTATACACACACACACACACACACACACACACACACACACACACACACACACACACACACACACAACTCTGCCTCCAGAGGTCTGATCTCACTTGCTCAGTTTTGTATCTGATCATTCTGCTGATTCTTTGACAGTAGAACGTCGATCGCTGCCTGATTAACAGTTTTGTGTCTCTTATTTGAACAGATCCTTTCGACTTGAACCACAACCTTGGAGCTGGAGTCTCTCGTAAAAGTAAGAAATTCCACAAACCAGTGAGTTTGTAGTACTGTAGTTTAAAACTACAGTAAAGGACGATCCTGCTTTAAATAAATTAATACACTGTTTAAAAGGAGTTAAAAAAAGTTACTTTCTTATAAACAAGACATTAAAGTGAAGCTGCTTTTACCTGCACAAGAAATGTATTCTTGGATATAGTTTAGTCCTATACTAAGCTATAGTTTAATCCATTATTGAGGTTTAGTTCTATACTAAAGTCTAGGTCTGTCCTATACTAAGGTCTAGTTTATTTCTATGCTAATGTCTAGTTTAGCCATGTACTAAGGTCTAGTTTAGTTCTATATTAAGGTCAAGTTTAGTCCTGTGCTAAGGTCTAGTTTAGTTCTATATTAAGGTCAAGTTTAGTCCTGTGCTAAGGTCTAGTTTAGTTCTATATTAAGGTCAAGTTTAGTCCTGTGCTAAGGTCTAGTTTAGTTCTATATTAAGGTCAAGTTTAGTCCTGTGCTAAGGTCTAGTTTAGTTCTATATTAAGGTCAAGTTTAGTCCTGTGCTAAGGTCTAGTTTAGTTCTATATTAAGGTCTAGTTTAGTCCTGTGCTAAGGTCTAGTTTAGTTCTATATTAAGGTCAAGTTTAGTCCTGTGCTAAGGTAGTTTAGACTCGTTCTAACATTTAGTATAGTTCTGTACTAGTCTAGTTTAGCTCTATATTAAGCTCTAGTTTATTGTGCTAAAGTCTAGTATAGTCCTGTTTTAATTCTATACTAAGGTCTAGGATAGTCCCATACCAAGAAATGTTTGGTGACTGAATTGATTGTGATATCAAGTCTCTCTCTCTCTCTCTCTCTCTCTCTCTCTCTCTCTCTCTCTCTCTCTCCCTCCCTCCCTCTCTCTCTCCCTCTCTCTCTCTCTCTCTCTCTCTCTCTCTCAGTGACGAATTTCATCATGAAAGCTTTTATCAATGGCAGGAAGTTGTTTGGAACTCCGTTTTATCCCCAGTCTGGCATGGAAGCAGTGAGTCTCAAATCTGTCACGTCTTTTACACACACACACACACACACACACACACACACACACACACACACACACACACACACACACACACACACTACTGCTGTAAGACTGAATGTGATTTTTATATACAGGTCCTTCTCAAAAAATTAGCATATTGTGATAAAGTTCATTATTTTCCATAATGTAATGATAAAAATTAAACTTTCATATATTTTAGATTCATTGCACACCAACTGAAATATTTCAGGTCTTTTATTGTTTTAATACTGATGATTTTGGCATACAGCTCATGAAAACCCAAAATTCCTATCTCAAAAAATTAGCATATCATGAAAAGGTTCTCTAAACGAGCTATTAACCTAATCATCTGAATCAACGAATTAACTCTAAACACCTGCAAAAGATTCCTGAGGCTTTTAAAAACTCCCAGCCTGGTTCATTACTCAAAACTGCAATCATGGGTAAGACTGCCGACCTGACTGCTGTCCAGAAGGCCATCATTGACACCCTCAAGCAAGAGGGTAAGACACAGAAAGAAATTTCTGAACGAATAGGCTGTTCCCAGAGTGCTGTATCAAGGCACCTCAGTGGGAAGTCTGTGGGAAGGAAAAAGTGTGGCAGAAAACGCTGCACAACGAGAAGAGGTGACCGGACCCTGAGGAAGATTGTGGAGAAGGGCCGATTCCAGACCTTGGGGGACCTGCGGAAGCAGTGGACTGAGTCTGGAGTAGAAACATCCAGAGCCACCGTGCACAGGCGTGTGCAGGAAATGGGCTACAGGTGCCGCATTCCCCAGGTCAAGCCACTTTTGAACCAGAAACAGCGGCAGAAGCGCCTGACCTGGGCTACAGAGAAGCAGCACTGGACTGTTGCTCAGTGGTCCAAAGTACTGTTTTCGGATGAAAGCAAATTTTGCATGTCATTCGGAAATCAAGGTGCCAGAGTCTGGAGGAAGACTAAGTACCCACAGTCAGTGATGGTCTGGGGTGCCATGTCAGCTGCTGGTGTTGGTCCACTGTGTTTTATCAAGGGCAGGGTCAATGCAGCTAGCTATCAGGAGATTTTGGAGCACTTCATGCTTCCATCTGCTGAAAAGCTTTATGGAGATGAAGATTTCATTTTTCAGCACGACCTGGCACCTGCTCACAGTGCCAAAACCACTGGTGAATGGTTTACTGACCATGGTATTACTGTGCTCAATTGGCCTGCCAACTCTCCTGACCTGAACCCCATAGAGAATCTGTGGGATATTGTGAAGAGAAAGTTGAGAGACACAAGACCCAACACTCTGGATGAGCTTAAGGCCGCTATCGAAGCATCCTGGGCCTCCATAACACCTCAGCAGTGCCACAGGCTGATTGCCTCCATGCCACGCCGCATTGAAGCAGTCATTTCTGCAAAAGGATTCCCGACCAAGTATTGAGTGCATAACTGAACATAATTATTTGAAGGTTGACTTTTTTTGTATTAAAAACACTTTTCTTTTATTGGTCGGATGAAATATGCTAATTTTTTGAGATAGGAATTTTGGGTTTTCATGAGCTGTATGCCAAAATCATCAGTATTAAAACAATAAAAGACCTGAAATATTTCAGTTGGTGTGCAATGAATCTAAAATATATGAAAGTTTAATTTTTATCATTACATTATGGAAAATAATGAACTTTATCACAATATGCTAATTTTTTGAGAAGGACCTGTATAAGAGCACATCGGGGAACCAGTTACACGTAATAGTAACATCAAAGTTGAAAAATCGACTCGTGGGTTCCTTTTGAAACGTCCTTTTGATTAAATAAACAGCTTCACATCCTGTCTCTGATAAAACCAATGAAATGTCCACTGCATCCGTGTCTCTTTCTCTGCCTTGTTGTTCAGGAGTACTTCTTCGACTCGAAGGTGCTGACCGATGGCGAGCTGGCTCCTAACGACCGCTGCTGTCGGATCTGTGGCAAAATCGGGCACTACATGAAGGACTGCCCAAAACGACGCAGGTGATATTCTAGCTTAACTTATTCTACCCTAACCCGTCACCCTCCCCTGTATGACCCTTTTCTGACCGATGGACTGTTGCTTTGCTGCCTGTGCACAGAATGAAGAAGAAGGAAAGCGATAAGGACGATGAGGCGCGTGAGGAGGACCGAGAGCAGAGAGAGAGGCGCTGTTTCCAGTGTGGACTTGTGGGGCACGTGAGGAGAGAATGTCCCGAATACAGACACCTACGCCAGAGAGCAGGACCAACACAGGGTACGCGGCAATTTTGGGGCAATGAACACACTATATGGTCAAAATTATTTGGATATCGGACCATGAGCTTGTTGGACATCCCATTCCAAAACCCCTGTATAACTGCTATGGTCTAGTTTAGTCCTGTGCAAAGGTCTAGTACAGGCCTGTACTAAGGTCTACTATAGTCTTGTGCTAAGGTCTAGTTTATTTTTATACGAATGTCTTTAGTTCTGTGCTAAGGTCTAGTACAGACATGTACTAAGGTCTACTATAGTCTTGTGCTAGGGTCTAGTTTATTTCTATACGAATGTCTAGTTTATTTCTATACGAATGTCTAGTTTAGTTCTGTGCTAAGGTCTAGTACAGACATGTACTAAGGTCTACTATAGTCTTGTGCTAGGGTCTAGTTTATTTTTATACGAATGTCTTGTTTAGTTCTGTGCTAAGGTCTAGTACAGACATGTACTAAGGTCTACTATAGTCTTGTGCTAGGGTCTAGTTTATTTCTATACGAATGTCTAGTTTATTTCTATACGAATGTCTAGTTTAGTTCTGTGCTAAGGTCTAGTACAGACATGTACTAAGGTCTACTATAGTCTTGTGCTAGGGTCTAGTTTATTTTTATACGAATGTCTAGTTTATTTCTATACGAATGTCTTGTTTAGTTCTGTGCTAAGGTCTAGTACAGACATGTACTAAGGTCTACTATAGTCTTGTGCTAGGGTCTAGTTTATTTTTATACGAATGTCTTGTTTAGTTCTGTGCTAAGGTCTAGTACAGACATGTACTAAGGTCTACTATAGTCTTGTGCTAGGGTCTAGTTTATTTCTATACGAATGTCTAGTTTAGTTCTGTGATAAGGTATAGATTAGTTCTATACTAAGGTCTAGTTTAGTCCTGTACTAAAGTCTAGTTTAGTTTTATACTTGGGTCTAGTTTAGTTCTATATTAAGATCTGGTATAGTCCTTTACTAAGGTCTAGTTTAGTCCTGTACTAAGGTCTAGTTTAGTCCTGTACTAAGGTCTAGTTTAGTCCTGTACTAAGGTCTAGTTTAGTCCTGTACTAAGGTCTAGGTTGGTCCTATACTTACGTCTAGTTTTGTTCTATAGTAAGGTATAGTTTAGTCCTGTACTAATGTCTAGTATAGTCTGCCAATCAGGGTCCTTACACAGCGTTTGAAGACCCCACCAACATAATCCGGTCATCCCGCCCTAGCAGAAACGTGCCTGCCGCAGGCGCTGGCAATTACGCTCGCCAGATTGCGCCCAGCCGACCGGTGGCAGCGCCGAGTTTCAAACCAAGGAGTTCAGAATCTCAGCGCTGGTGTGCTAGCGGAATATCCTGCTGCGCCACCTGGGTGCCATGGGCCTCACTTTTTAAACAGATGTGGCTGAAACACCTGAACTCGATAATAAACACAGTTGTCCACATAATCCTGGCACTAGTCGGTAAATAAATGATTCTCTGTATGTTCTGTGCCTCAAATAATCATCATGAGCATAAATAGGTGTAAATGAACGATCACTCTGCTTCTCGTCATCGCAGCTGGTCCTCAGATGGTCCACACCATGGTGAGTTCTCAGGCCATCCCGATTCCTCAGAGCGCCACGTCCCAGGACCGAGCCGGCAGGACCAGGCAGCCTTCTGAATGCGTAAGATTGTTTTCCCTCTCAAGTTTCTATGTCACCTTTCTTTCTGACTTGCTACTGTTTCTTCTTCTTTTACATTTTTAACCCTTTACCATTTTTTTTTTCCTTCCGTTATTTTACATTTGCATGAAACTGTTGATTTCCTTTTATAATAACTAAGGCTCTACCTAATTCACGGCCATAAAAATCGTGTCAAATTCAAAAATTAAGATTTGTGTTTAGCGATGTAATGTTTTTAATTCGTGCAGCGTTCAAGTGCCTCACGTTTACTGGTTAATCTGCACTATGAGGCGGCTCTGGTGTAACCGAGTTTATAATGTAAGAAGTAAACTGCACGCAGACCAACTATCGGGTCCATGATGATCATATGTGTAGAGAAACACACTTTTACATTGATTATGGGCAGTTGTAGCCTAGCGGTTAGGGTACTGGACTAGTAAGCTCACTGGTTCAAACCCCACCACTGTCAGGTTGCAACAGTTGGGCCCTTAAGCGAGGCCCTTAACCCTCGATTCCTTAGACTGAGGGTTATGGAATCCACAAAGGGACAAAATACCTCAATATGTAAACACACGTCAAACATTGTCAGCACAGCACACCACAGAAAAGTCTCTTACACTAGCAGTCCTACGGCAATTCAGTTAGCAATCAGTTAGTCAACATGACCAAGTCTAAAGCAGCTAAAAACATCCCGTCGCTGGATGTTCTAGGTTTACATTCAACTATTAAGGTAGCTGTGCTGTGTATTTATTAGCTTCTATTTATTCTATCATTTAATTTTCCCGTGAATTTAGTAGGGCCCTGATTTCTTCTCTCTTGATGATTTGTTTGTCTTTGGATCATGAAATAATCAAAACTGATCGAACTGTTTTTCCTTCCTTGGTCGGTTTCCTTCCTCTCTGTCTCTCTGCAGTCCGACACGCGTCAGACTCCGCCCTACTCTCCTCAGCCGCCTGCGTTCATCCAGTCCTCCGTCTCCCCTCAGTCATCTCAGGGTGGCAAACCTTCACCCATCTCCTCCTCCTCCTCCTCATCTGCACCGTCCAAACCCCCCCATCACCCCTCTCTTCCCACCCCTACTCCTCCTCAGCAGCAGCAGCAGCAGGTTCATCTCTCTGTCTTTGGTTTTGCTCCCCCTCAGTACATGGGTGTGATCTCACCGGGGAACTGGCCCTCTCACCCGTCCTCCCCGGGGGTAAAGTACACCATGAGAAAGGGGCAGGGGAACGGAGGGGCGGGGCACAACCAAGGCCCCGCCGCCGTCAACCTTAACGACCCCAGCATCATCTATGCCCAGCCGGCAGGGCGGGACGGAGGGCGTCACTGGCACAACCATCATATGAACAGCTCCGGGGGTCTGGTGGCTAATGGCACGGTGGGGAAAGCAGGTACACATGAGCACGAACACTGGGGTGAGCACTGGAATTACGTACGTGTGTGTGTGTCTGTTTTGTGTGTGTGTGTTTCTTTGAAGTGTGCAAACAGGTCTTTTGATACTAAAGCCTAAACGTAGTCCCTGATACCTTACACCTTAAATAACCTTACAGCGATAGTGCTGTCTGTGAAGCAGCTAACATTAGCTGCCATTCTGCTTGTACATAGTCGTGATGTAAAACGTACCTTCCTCTATTTCAATAGTTCCGTGCTTAGCAGTGGCGGCTGCTGGTCCTACAAAAAGGGGAAGCTCATTGTCGGCTTACATCATAAAATTTGTCAATTTATTTATATATAAATGTATAAATTCTCCCCTTTGTTAGTTTTCAAGAAAATGGCATGAAATGGGTTGCAGCAGTTTGTCTTCCGACTTCACTCGCAAAATCCGCGATGGTACTGAAGCTCCCAGCAACAGCTGTCAATCAAAATGGGATTCAGCCTTTCGACTGATCCTCCAATCATCTTGCAGAAGCTCAACGTCCAGACCCGCCCACAGCCCCATTCACCCCCAGAGACGCTCAGCGTCCGGGGGCGGGACAAAATCGTGGCATTTATCCAATGACCGGCGAGTTTCGAAGTCCCACCCATGCAGCCCCATAGAAGCAAAAAGACGCTCGGCGTCTGCGGTTAAATGCATCGACGCTCCGGGAACGTATGAGTTAAGTTAACAAAATCAAGTCGATTTGTGATAAGTAGCTGATTCTGAACGAACTCGTCTTCAAGATGAACGTGTTCTAACGCATTTGTAGTCAACGAAATGTTAACACAACTGTACATATTTGACCATTTAATTTTTGACATTTTAGGGGAAGCTGAGCTTCCCTTGCAGTCTTACAGAAATCGCCACTGGTGCTTAGGTACCAGCTTGTCTTTAAGTTAGATACAGTAGCCGAGTGTGTTCTATTTGTGTGGTGTGTGAAAGTAAATGCCTACACCTCTGCATAGGCCAAACTACTGTACCTGGTTAGGTAATATCGTACAGTTTATGCTGTTTGATTCTTCGAAGCGTACGTTATGATGTCCTCTACGTCCTGCTCTCCAATTGTGATTTCTGAACGATCAAGCTTGAAGGCCCGAATACACTCAGTTAATTTATTTGCATTTACATTGTCTGCATTCAGCAGACGCTCTTTTAGTAAACAACAGTCGAAGAACACAAATCTGCTGAAAGAACCAAAGTTTTTTTTTTTTGGAAATGGAAAAAAATTGTAAGTAAGTACAAGTCAGTTTAAGTGTTTAGTAAAGAGGTGATGAAGGTTTTTAATCGTTTTTTAAAGACAGCAAGAGACTCAGATGTTCAGACAGACAGAGGAAGTTCATTCCACCACTTGGGTGCCAGAACAGAGAAGAGCCTTGATGCTGATGCTCGTCTTCCTTTAGTCCTGGGTGGCGGCTCAAGAATTTTTATTAAACCTGCTTCACGATATTGCAATACGAATCCTGCCAAATACCCACCACGATTAAACACATAATAACTGAGTGCCCTAAACACCAGAGGGAAAGACAAAAATTCTCCATGGCTGGAACAATGAAAGACATTTTTGACCTTGAAAAAAACAGAAAAGCTTTAGAACTTTATTGCAATCAATACATTAGGAATACACACATAATATCAGAGACGACCTAACAGATACAAAGCACCCACATAAACCACATGTAACTCACTAGAGTAAACACGGCGTAAAAAGAGACAGACAGACGGACAGGACAGGACGGTGTGCAACGTATCATGATAATGTATGAAATAAACATCTCAGAAAGCTAGAGCTAAGCTGGCGTGATGAACAAAGCCAGTAGTGTTACTAAACCCTCAGGCACGGGACTTAAATCTGTCCTCATGGTGGCACTAAGCTGTACCAGAAAGGATGCCTCTGCCTCCTTCTAGTGGAATCGTGTGGCAGTTGTAGCCTAGTGGTTGAGTTACTGGACTAGTAATCAGAAAGTCGCTGGTTCAAACTATAATGTGTATTGGATAAAAGCGTCTGCTAAATGCCGAAAATAAAAATGAATGAAATGAATCGGTGACTAGTGTAGCACAGACCTGACAGGACAGGTTCCAGCCTAAAAGCCTGAATCAGCATATTTTCAGACCTCACTAACCTCTCCTCATAAGTGTAGTATATATTGTGGCGTGTGTGTGTGTAGACAAAGTGTATTGAGATGAGGTAAGTCCCAAAGGCATGATTGGTAGCTTGGGGTCTGCACCTTTATTGCACTGTGCACATTGTTAACGGGTCTTAAAGGGCACTCGGCACCAAAACTTTGCACCCGTTTTCAGTAGGGATGGGCATTTTAGTCATTTCGATCATCTCTGATTTAGTCAGCGGGTAGACTGGCAGGTTTAGGCCCTTGAGCGAGGCCCTTAACCCTCACTTGCTAAGACTGTATTCAGTCACATCTGGATAAATGTAAATTGGATTTTTTTCCCCTTTTGCATTCGGTCTAGTCGTGGCCGATTGGAATTCATCTCTCTCGTCACTGCCGCCACCCCCATTGCATAGGAACTCGGTTTGAGCCGTTGTCCTTGCCCTACAGACACACAGCCAGTCATGTGTCTGTCTAGCTGCCCGGCCAGCTGATAGCAGAGCTGAGATTTGAACTCGAGAGCTTGGGATCTCAGCACTGTTGGGCTAGTGTGTTTTACTGCTGCACCACTCAAGCGCCACATGAATATAATGAAATCCTGAAGGGGTTAAATATTTGAACGTCAAAATTAAGACGGATGGGTGCCCAAGTGGCGCGGAGATTCTGAGCTCCTCGGTTCTAAACTCGGTGTTGCCACCGTTTGGCTGGGCGCTATCCAGCGGGCATAATTGGCTACCGTGACTATGTGGGTGAGGTCTTCTAACGCTGTGCAAGGACCCCGATTAGCAGATAGAGGCGCCTGTGCAGAGTGCACGTGTTGGAGGATGCGTGAGCAGGAAATATCTATGATATGAATGCAGTCAGGGATGTTCAGCAGCGGAGGACAAATTGACTGAGAAAATGCATAAATAAAATAGGAAATAAATTCAGATGGTTAAGGGTGTCAGTAATTCTGAAGCTGACTGTATTTTGCCCTATAAAGTTGTCCATCCCTACTCATCACTGATTTATATTTTCATAATAAATACCTGATTTTATTTGTTCTGCATTAGATTTTAGCTGTGGAAGATCTTTGTGCTCAGTCCCTCTTTCTCTTTTCACAGAGACGGGTTACCAGACTCCGTTTAGCTCTGTAGGTCCGGTCTCTCGCTCGCTCGGTCACAGCAATCCTGGCTCGATTTCGCCCTCCTGGTGCATCCGCATGCCACAACCATACGTACAGCAGCACAGCAAGCCTTTCAGCCCCCAAGGTACGTCGCCCTTAATACCTCCGTGTCTGCCTTCATACCAGGTTTACAAGCTCTGTGCTGTTCAAGTGAAGGTCTTTGATGGTTGATCATGCTGAAATATGAGAAACTCTTCATGAAACAGGGTTTGCACCACAGGGTGCACTTTGTCTTTGTATAAATGCCTTATAGTTGTAGATTTTTGGCTTAATATAAATTTGATCTTAATATTGATTCTAACTAGATAAACTCGATCATTTAGTCATGGCGAACTTTAACCTGTGCCCACTCTAACTCAGGTCAAGTCAGATTTGCAGTTTGACCTGCAGTTTGGGCACTATTGAACCTCTTTGAAACTCTGTTTAATCCTTTTAAAATCTTGATAGCCTGGCTGTATGTGATCGTAGTGGTTTGATTGGGAACAGGCCACTGCAAAGCTTATAATACAACGATGAGGCATAACATTATGACCACAGACAGGTGAAGTGAATGACACTGATTATCTCTTCATCACGGCACCTGTTAGTGGGGGGATATATTAGGCAGCAAGTGAGGATCTGAGGGCCAAATTGTGATGGCTAGACAACTGGGTCAGAGTCTAGCTGGGTCTATCGAAGGTGGTCCAAGGAAGGAACAGTGGTAAACCGGCAACAGGGTCATGGGCGGCCAAGGCTCAGTGATGCACGTGGGGAGCGAAGGCATCCAACAGATGAGCTCCTGTACCTCAACTTGCTGAAGACGTTAATGCTGGTTCTGATAGAAAGGTGACAGACTCCATGCCTCGACGGGTCAGGGGGACCAACACAATATCAGGAAGGTGGTCATAATGTTATGACCTCTCATCCAGGTGACTTCTTCAGTCTGAGCTGGTGGAAACGTATCTCTTGTGTCCAGATGAACCGATTCAACTTTGTGGATTTGTGTACCTGGATTATTGATCATGCATCAAGAGTGATTAAGGCTGTGTTTCATTTCCTCAGGTGCGGTGGCGACTCAGCACTTCCCCCTCCGGCAACAAGGCCGTCCGGTCAACCTCAGCTTCATCCAGCAGAAGAAATAATGATAATAAAAAGATAACGCTGACACTTTATGTTTGAAAGCCAATGCCCAAGGTCCTTATCAATGACAAAGAAGAAGAAGAAAAAAAGAGAATTAAGAAAAGTCTAACTTTGGTCACAAGACTTTTTAAAATGAATTTTATCATATTTTTTGTACAGTTTTTACATTCATTTTTTGTCTCATCACATTGATTTGTGATAGGAAATATCCGATATTTTAATGCCCCCATTTTTGGAGGGGTCCCAAAAAAAAGTGTTTTTATTTGTTGTGTAAAGTATGGATGGAAATGAATCCTCTTTATTTTTATTGGTGTATTCATATTTTGCTTGCATAAGGACGACGGCTTTGGATAGAAATTTGTTTTAAGGAAATCAGCATACCCCCCCCCCAACCCCCTCCCCCCCCCAAATAATGAACTATGTAGTGCCAAAAATCTTCCTTCCTCCTCCTGCCTCCAGGAAAATCAAGAAAAGCTTCAAAGAACGTAAAAAAAAACAACAACAAAACAACCAAAAAAAAATAAAGAACAGCAAACCAACAGCCGGTGTCGTGGTTATTACTTCTTGTTTTTAAGTTCATCATGTGTGGGAGTGCCTGTGTCCTATTTGTATGGTGTTTGTATGTTCTCCCTTTGTCCGTGTGGGTTTCCTTCGGGTGTTCCAGTTACCTTCCAGAAGTCTGAAGACGTGCAGTCAGGTTAACAGAAGCTAATAGAAATTGTGTGTGTGAGTGTGCGTGGACTAGCTACCTGTCCGGGGTGTTTCCTGCCTTTCGTCCAATAAATCACACCCACCACGACCCTGACCAGGGTCTTTTTAAGATTTATTTATCATCTTCAATGTTTTAAAATCCTAATTCTTTATGGTCATATGGTCTTTATAATTTAAATAATTTTCCTCTTTTTATTTTACATTTACAGCATTTAGCAGATGCCTTTTATCCAAAGCGACTTACAGTAAAGTGACAGTATACAATCTGAGCAATTGAGGATTAAGGTAGTAATCAGAAGGTTAACTTGTCCCTGCTGGGCCCCTGAGCAAGGCCCCTAACCCTCAATTGCTCAAATTGTGTTCAGTCAAAATTGTAAGTCGCTTTGAATAACTTGTGAACTTACGAATCTTGTCTGGTCAGTGGCTACCTGTCCTGTCATCAATGTGGCCAAAAGAAAACCCTAATGAATAAATAAATAAGCTAAAATTTACTGCGTTCTACCTACAGTGCAGTATTTATTCAAACCCTGTTAATAGAAAAGTTGGGACGTTTTTTAAATGCAAAAAAGAATCTTAAATTTGTTAGATTTGGTGTCTGAAACACTCAAAAAAACGTTAGGACAGGCAGAAGAAGAGTGAAAAGACCATCAAATATTCAAGTTAGTCTTTTGGAATCGTTCTGCTATGAGCAGATGAGTTGGTACCAGGTGATGGCCACCACTTACCTGGGGAAAATCTCAGTCTGTGTAGGACAAAGGCAGAAACCATTGTTGAACTTCAGCCCATAAACACCCTCCGTCACGTGACATGAAAAGAAAACCTGTCCAATCCAGATCCACTGCCTGCTCTTCCTGCTTTGTTCCTGTATAAATCTGAGCTGAGGCTCCTCTGTGTAGAGTCTAAACACTTCTGCTCTCTCAACATGCAGTCTGTACTGAGATATTTAGACCTGACCTCTGTAGCTCTGGCCTTGCTGGCCGGTCTGGTCTCACTGGTACTGCTCGAGATCTTCAGGTTGAGATCCTCAAGGAGCCGGTTTCCTCCTGGACCTGAAGCACTGCCGTTTGTCGGGTCTACATTACTGTACGTAAAAGATCCCATGGGCTTCTTCAGATCGGTCAGTTTGTGTTTTTATTACTTAAGTGTCAGGATTTAAGAATTGCTTCCAAGGTTCCTGGAAAACATGGTCAGCTCTTTTCTCTGTGAGTACAAGGTTGTTTAAGAGACCTGGCATATTATGATTTCAGTGGGTTTCTGTAGCTTCCCATTTGGAATACCTGGTCAATACTTACAGCATCTTAGAGGTGTGGAAAGTTTGAAGCACATTCCAGTAATTCATGTGTAAGTGATAATGAATTAGTTCAGCTGGTGACTTCTCTGTGCCCATTAGACAGATTCAGTAGCATTGGAATCTGTTTATAGATTACAGGATACAGCTTTACCAGTCATTTGGAAACCATCTCTAGCAGCATCAGTTGGGCTGTAGCTAGTCTGTGGCCCTCCACTGCCAGTATAAAGGTCAGAAACATCAGAGGTATTGGAAAAGGGAACTGGACATGACTAAATTGGGAGAAAAAGGGGAAAATGCAAACTGCCCATTAAAAGTTTCATATATTTCCAGTATGAATGTTTATCTTTTTTTTATCAAGAAGTGGGGCGGCACGGTGGCTCGGTGGGTAGCACTGTCACCTCACAGCAAGAAGGTCCTGGGTCCGATCCCCAGGTGGGTCAGTCCAGGTCCTTTCTGTGTGGAGTTTGCATGTTCTCCACATGTCTTCGTGGGTTTCTTCTGGGAGCTCCGGTTTCCTCCCACAGTCCAAAAACATGCAAGTGAGGTGAATTGGAGATACTGAATTGTCCATGACAATTTGTGTTTGATATTAAACTTGAACTGATGAATCTTGTGTAATAAATAACTACTGTTCCTGTCATGAATGTAACCAAAGTGTAAAACATGACGTTAAAATCCTAATAAATGAATAAATAAATAAATATTAAGAAGTGTCATAAATGTCATTACCGTGGAGTGGAACTGTAAGACAAGTCCTCTTGACTCAATATTTCCTCTGCAGCTGGTGCAGTATGGTGATCTGTGCACCGTGTTCATAGGAAGGAGACCCATGATAGTGCTGAATAATCTAGATGTGATGAAGGAAGCTCTGGTTCAGAATGGAACCGTGTTCTCCGGAAGGCCGTCCATGCCCATAGTGGAGTGGATCACCAGCGGGTATGGTCAGTTCTGCATGACTTCACGTTCATTTATTACAGTTATTGAGTTAACAACCCTTCAGGCCTTAGTACTTAGTATGAAAACTTTAAGTACAGAGCCTTTACAAACACTTTCTTGCTTTCTCATGACATTGCAGGTATTGTGATGGTCACGTACGGTCATATGTGGAAGCAGCAGCGACGTTTTGCTCTCCACACGCTGCGTAACTTTGGTCTGGGGAAGAAATCGGCGGAGGAACGAGTGTCTGAGGAAGCGCAACATCTCATCAGAGAGATACTCAAACAAGAAGGTCCGTCATAAGGATCTTTATCTGCACCCAATACAAGTACAGATGTGTTTCCTTAAATCTTATCAGATTTTGTAGCTAACATTTCATTTCTGGCTGTTTTGAAAGGAAAGGCCTTCAATCCGATCTACCTGACCATGAACGCCGTGTCCAATATCATCTGCTCCATCGTGTTTGGAGATCGTTTTGAGTACGACGACCAACGTTTCGCTAAACTGCTGAAAATCCTGAACGAACACATGGTGCTTTCTGGCTCACCGCTTGCATTGGTAACACTTGGTAACAATTATTACACAATAAATGGCAAAAGTATGTGGACATCTGACTATGAGCTTGTTGTATTCTAATTGGAATCTCTAACCTAATCCATCAGTATGTGAAATAAGAGGTACAAGAAGTTGAAAGCATGTGGATGTAGCTTAAACTCCTGACTTCAATAATGCTAAAGGTGTCCAAGTACTTTCAGAATGATGGACAGATAAGTAGATGGATAGATGGATGGTATATGGAGAGGTATAAGTGGGTGATTGGTTTGGTGTAGATCAATAAATCGATGTAGGGTTAAGGCCTCTTGATTTTTGATAGTGATTGACTACAGCTGGAGTTGAAAAGAAACTAGCTTCACTTATATATACACAATGCACATGGAAGAGTTGTCTTCTTCAGCAACAAGGTCAGGACCTGTTAACCTTATACTGCGCTTAAATGAGTTGAATGGTCAGTAGTCCAAAAACCACCAAAATACAGGTCTGCCAATAATAAGAGGCTGCCAAAACACAGTTGACGCTGTTTACAGTCAAGCAAGCTTTACGTTTCTATAAAGCCTCTGCTATGTAAACGTTTGAATTCAGCTGTATGTTCTTTCACAGATGATCAACATGTTCCCCTTCACGATGAACCTCCCTGGTCCACATCAGAAGATCTATCAGAACACCAAAGCTTTTAAAGACTTCATCCGAGAGGCCATGGTGGAGCACAGAAAGACGCTGGATCCTGAAAATCTCCGCGACTTCATTGATGCCTACCTTGTGGAGATAAACAAGGTAAGAAACTACACTAAATATCCAAAAATATGTGTACATCCCTCTTAATTATTAACATTTTGAAGGCCCTTTTTTGTTCCAGCATAACTGTGCCCCTGGATTCAAAACAAGGTCCATGCAGACATAGTTTAATAAGTTGAGGAACTCCTATGGTCTGCACAGATCTCAACCCGAATGTGCTAATACTGTACACATTTGAATGAACTAGAATGAAGACAATATTGTACATTGTGACCCAGGGCCGGCGCTAGGGGGGGGCTGAGGGGGGCATTGCTCCCCCAAATTGTGTCTTTGCCCCCCCAAGCACAATGCAAGCAACGGCTATTTTTAAAATTATCTCTGAACCAATCACAAAAATGCATTTTGTTTTACAGTGTGAAGATATTTCCTTGCTTATTCCTGATTGGCTCTTTGAGTCATATAAAAATCGGCAGACTGCCCCAAACAGTTCAGTTGGGCAGTATATGTTCTGTTAGTGTGAGCGAGAGGCAGGTATACTGGTAAACACTTTTTTTTTTACAGAATTAGTATTCTTTTGTTTTCTTTATATTTTAATTTCCCAATAATATAAATATTCTCACTCATTCCTATTTCCACGTTTGAATATTCTCAGTCTGTGTGTAGGTACATTTGTCAGCTTTGACTTAAATTTGTATTAAAGCCTTTCAAGAAATAGAGTTGTTCTATTAGTAATGGCAATTTAATTAAGGGGGCGTATTAAAATGAAATACAATTAGATAATCTTTTTTCTCCATTTACATAATCAACATGTATTTTTTAATCATTGGGTTTTAAGTTTAAGTTCGAAAACATGCATTTTTATTTCTTTACCTCATACATCACTTTAAGCCAGTATCAATAGCTTGGCTGTCATCATTCATGCACAAATCAAGCCTTGAATATATTTCTGGCTTCAAAAACATGACTATCAACATGCCTATCAACATGCCCCCTCATTAGGTTTTACTGCCCCCCCAAGCAAAGCAGTCCAGAACCGGGGCTGCTGTGACCTCATATCATGGCTCAAAACATGATTTTGAAATGGTAGAAGGTGTGACGGTCTACTTTGCTAAATTTTCTAACATGACTTCTGCTTTTGAGCAGAACAGCTCGAACGAAGACTCGACGTTTCACGAGGAGAACCTGATCATGTCGTCCTCTGATCTCTTCCTCGCTGGAACTGAGACCACATCGACCACTCTCAGATGGGGCTTCGTTTTTATGATGAACCATCCAGACGTTCAAGGTACTGTGTCCAAAACCACCCTGTACATCATGCAAAGACTCTCAGATCCCAGCTGTTGATGCACATTGCCTCAGTTTAAAAGCGCAGTGGGTAGAATCTAGTGGCTAACGTTTTCTGCTTTTCTTCTCCTGAACTCTAGAGCGCTGCCATGAGGAGATCATTCGCGTGTTGGGTTACGATCGAGCCCCCACCATGGACGACCGAGCAAAACTCCCGTACACACACGCCACCATTCATGAGATCCAGCGCTGTGGGAACATTCTCCCACTCGGCGTGCTTCACGAAGCCACGCAGACAACACAGCTACGAGGGTACACCATCCCTAAGGTGAAGATTACTGCCATGACATTGGCTTTTGTATGTAGATTAGGACGTTCACTTTCCTGTTCTGTCCATACAACCATCTTTACTTGACAGGATTATTTATGTTATTTATCAATTTAATTTTAATCTAGGACACAGTGGTCATGGCAAATTTAACAGCCGTAATGACGGAAAAAGATCACTGGAAACATCCGGACACGTTCAACCCCGAGAACTTTCTGGATGAGAACAGCCAGTTCTTTAAAGACGAATTCTTCCTTCCTTTCTCTCTGGGTGAGATGATGACACCTAATGCCATCCAGTATGAAAAGCTATAAGCAGATGATATGATGTTCTTAACGGCGTGATGTCTGTGACGTCTCTGTGCTGCAGGTCCGAGGGTTTGTCTCGGCGAGTCTCTTGCCAGGACGGAGCTCTTCATCTTCTTCATCTCTCTGCTGCAGAGGCTGCAGTTCTCCTGGCCCCCCAATACACCACCTGTTGATCTGGATGGCATCGTGAGTGCGGTGAAAATACCCCATCCGTTCCAAATGATCTGCAGGAGTAGAGATGTCCATCATGTCCAGATGTAGATCATTAAAACATCTAAAACATTTTGAACATTTTCTGCATGACTTTATATGAATAAAGTAATCTTTTAATAATGTATCTTCATGTATAGTCAGATGTTTTACCACCAGAATTGTTTATAATTTGTATAAATAAAGGATATTTTAATGGTTTATTTGTGCCAAAATTCATGTAACAGTTGTCAATCAGTTCGAAAACAGTTGTAATACCTAAATAGATTCAGATTTCAGGTGTCCACATACTTTTGGCCATAAAGTGTGTGTTTAACCCTGCTGTTATGGTTACGGGTCAAATTGACCCATCTTAATGTTTCAAAATCTAAAAAGATATAGTTAAAAGTATTTTTTGGTATAAAACTTCATTGATTTAACTTATTAAGCCAAGCAGAGGAGTTAATAATGAGATATAAACAATGATTATTGGGATTTTTTGGTTTCTGACACTTTTGGATAATTAAAAACGACCTGGATCAAATTGACAAGAAACGAACATAACAGGAGGGTTAAAACCTTCTCAGGATTTATCAGATCATTCTCTCTCATATGAACTTCAGCCCATAAACACCCTCGGTCACGTGATATGAAAAGAAAATCCATCCAATCCAGATCCACTTCCTGCTCAGTTCCTGTATAAATCTGAGCTGAGGCTCCTCTGTGAGTCTAAACACTCCTGCGCTCTCAACATGCAGTCTGTACTGAGATATTTAGACCTGACCTCTGTAGCTCTGGCCTTGTTGGTCGGTCTGGTCTCACTGGTTGTACTGGAGATCTTCAGGTTGAGATCCTTAAAGAGACGATTACCTCCGGGACCTACACCACTGCCGTTTGTTGGGACTACATTATTGTTCTGTAAAGATCCTGTGGGTCTCATCAGATCGGTCAGTTTCTGGTTTTATTTCTCTTAAGACTTTATTGAACTCACAAAAGAAAAGATTTCAGGGTTTTTACTGATCATTGTAATTGTAACATGTAGAAATGTGAATAAATTAACGTCTGCATGGAATTGATGGGTGACTTGCATATGTGTGAAGGTGCCATCGACTCAGTGACTAAAAAGTTGGTCCTCGGTTTGGATATTTCCTCTGCAGATGGTGCGGTATGGTGATCTGTGCACCGGGTACATAGGGAGGATGCCCATGATCCTGCTAAATAGTCTAGACGTGGTGAAGGAAGCGCTGGTTCAGAATGGGATTGTGTTTGCTGGAAGGCCGTCCATGCCCGTAATCGAGTGGATCACCGGCGGGTACGGTCAGTACTGCATGACTTCTAATTCAGTTTGGTTTATCTGGACCTGAGCATGAGCCTGTTAGACATATTATTACCAAACCATGGACATTAATATGGGTCAGAACCACAAGATTCCACAAGATCCAATCTTATCCACAAAAGGGTGATACAGCTGCATGTTTTCATGCCAACACAAGTACACCTGAGAGCCACACCAGCCATTTGTGGATAGGAATGGACACCCTGGCCTTATAGAACAAACCTGTGGATTACTTGTGAGATGAAGTTCAGGCCATTTATTCTGGATTATTTTTTATATTTACAAATGTATTTCCAAACTAGGAAACGCCGGTCATGGCAAATTTAGCAGCCATATTGATGGATAAAGATCACTGGAAACATCCGGACACGTTCAACCCCGAGAACTTTCTGGATGACAACGGCCAGTTCTACAAAGACGAATTCTTCCTGCCTTTCTCTCTGGGTGAGACGTGTTTTTTACCCTTTTCAGCTCTTATTTTCTTCATTCAATTGCTCTTCAAAATACTCTCTCATCCCCAGTCACTAGGATTAAGCAGATAATATGATGTGTTCAATGGCGTGATGTCTGTGACGTTTCTGTGCTGCAGGTCCGAGGGTTTGTCTCGGCGAGTCTCTTGCCAGGACAGAGCTCTTCATCTTCTTCACCTCTCTGCTGCAGAGGCTGCAGTTCTCCTGGCCCCCCAATACACCACCTATCGATATGAATGGCATTATGGGCATGGTGAAAATGCCCCATCCGTTCCAAATGATCTGCAGGAGTAGAGATGTCCATCATGTCCAGATGTAAAGCTTTGAATTTTAAAATAGGCTTCATTACCTCGTTCAGTCTTCCCACAGACAGTGACTATGAACAAGGATCAAACCCTTGGGCCAAGGAACTGTGATGTTATGTAGCACCCACACTACCTGCTATACCACCACATTACCCTATTCGATATTTCATCATATGATCTGACATAATAAACTAAACTATAGAGCCAAAAGTATTTGGACATGCTTTTAACTTGTGCCAACAAATGAATTAGGTGTGGAGGGACTCAGATCGCTGACCTCAACTCTGTAGAACACCACTGGGATGAATTGGAACTAAATTGGACACATTTCAAAACCTTGCAGATAGCCTTTCATAAGAGCACAGGACTAGTAATCCAAAGGTTGCTGGTTCAAGCCCCACCACTGCTAGGTTGCTGCTGTTGGGCCCTTGAGCAAGGCCCTTAACTCTCAGTTGCTCAGACTGTATACTGTAACTGTAATGTAAGTCGCTTTGGATAAAGGCGTCTGCTAAATAAATGCTGAAAATGTAAATGTTATAGCTGCAAAGACTGAGCAACGTCATGTATAAGCTCATGCTCAGGTGTCCACATACAAAAATCACTTGTGGTCTTCACTTCTTGTACCTAAATAAAAGTGTTAAACATTAAACAATGTATAACATTAAAACCACCTCCTTGTTTCTACACTCACTGTCCATTTTATCAGCTCCACTTACCATATAGAAGCACCGTGTCCACTCACTGTCCACTCTATTAGACACTCCTACCTAGTTGGTCCACCTTGTAGATGTAAAGTCAGAGACGATCGCTCATCTATTGCTGCTGTTTGAGTCGGTCATCTTCTAGACCTTCATGAATGGTCACAGGACGCTGCCCACGGGGCGCTGTACTTTTATACTTTTACTTGAGTAAAATATATAAACCATACTTCAACTTTCACTTGAATATTTTTTATTAGATTAGTAGTAGTAGTAGTATTAGTGTCTTTATTTAAGTACAGAACTTACATACTTCTGCCATTTCTGGTAGTGTATCTTAACAACCCCCTCAGGATTTATCAGATCATTCTCTCTGGTATGAACTTCAGCCCATAAACACCCTCAGTCACATGACATGAAAAGAAAATCTGCCCAATCCAGATCCCCCCTCCTGCCCTTCCTGCTCAGTTCCTGTATAAATCTGAGCTGTGGCTCTGTACAGAGTCTAAACACTCCTGCTCTCTCAACATGCAGTCTGTACTGAGATATTTAGACCTGACGTCTGTAGCTCTGGCCTTGTTGGTCGGTCTGGTCTCACTGGTTGTACTGGAGATCTTCAGGTTAAGATCCTTAAAGAGACGATTACCTCCCGGACCTACACCACTGCCGTTTGTCGGAACTACATTATATTTCTTTAAAAATCCTGTGCGCCTCATCAAATCGGTCAGTTTCTGGTTTTATTTCTCTTAAGACTTGATTAAACTCACAAAAGAAAAGATTTCAGGGTTTTTACTGATCATTGTAATTGTAACGTGTAGAAACGTGAATAAATTAACGTCTGCATGGAATTGATGGGTGACTTGCATATGTGTGAAGGTGCCATCGACTCAGTGACTGAAAACTGGGTCTTCGGTTTGGATGTTTCCTCTGCAGATGGTGCAGTATGGTGATCTGTGCACCGTGTACATAGGAAGGAGACCCACGATATTTCTGAATAGTCTAGACGTGATGAAGGAAGCTCTGGTTCATAATGGGATTGTGTTTGCTGGAAGGCCGTCCATGCCCATAATGGAGTGGATCTCCGGCGGAAACGGTCAGTATCAGTTTGGATAATGTGGACACCTGAGCATGAGCCTGTTAGACGTCTTATTACCAAACCATGGACATTAATACGAGTCAGAACCACAAGATTCCACAAGATTTTGGAGTCCATTCAGTCAAAAATAATCAGGTAAGGCCTTTATGGTGGAGAAGAAGACATCTGTGTCTTCTTCAGAGCTCTGTGTGGGCCACTAAAGTTCCTGCACAATGAGCTTGTCAGATCGTGTTACCAGAAAACTGGAGGCTATTTTATATATATTTTCATACATTTGCTAGCAATGGGTGTGGCTTAAACTCAATCATTTGGAGGGTTGTTCCATTCCTCAATGTATTGTACATGTGAAATAAGACACCAAGGAACAATAACAAGCTCAAGAACCCAGCAGTGACTCCCTGACACACGTGGGATAGAAAACTTTAGCATGGTGCCTTCATGACACTTTTTGCTTTCTCATTTCTTTGCAGGTATTGTGATGGTCACGTACAATCACGCGTGGAAGCAGCAGCGACGTTTTGCTCTCCACACGCTGCGTAACTTTGGTCTGGGGAAGAAATCCGTGGAGGAACGAGTGTCTGAGGAAGCACAATGTCTCATCAAAGAGATTCTCAAACAAGAAGGTCAGTCATGAAGATCTTCATCTGCACCCAATAAAGATGTAATTCCCAAAATACTTAAATATTTTGTAGCTAACTTTTCATTTCTGGCTGTTTTGAAAGGAAAGGCCTTCGATCCGATCCACCTGACCATGAACGCCGTGTCCAATATCATCTGCTCCATCGTGTTTGGAGATCGTTTTGAGTACGACAATCAGCGCTTTGCTAAACTGCTGAAAATCCTGAACGAACACATCGTGCTGTTTAGCTCATGGGTTACACTGGTAACATTAAACTTGTTTTATTATTACTGCTAAGATATACACCGATCAGCCATAACATTATGACCACTAACAGGTGAAGTGAATAACACTAATTATCTCTTCATCACGGCACCTGTTAGTGGGGGGGGGATATATTAGGCAGCAAGTGACATTTTATCCTCAAACTTCAATAATTAAAAAGGTGTCCAAATACTTTCAGAATGATGGACAAATAAGTAGGTTGTTAGGTAAATGGACTGGTTAATAGATTGGTTGGGTAGATAGAGTAGGTGGATGGACAGGTAGATAGAGGTAACTGAACAATTGGATTGGTAAACAGTGGGTGGGTGGGTGGATGTAACCAAAACACAGTTAATACTGTTCACATTCAAGCAGGCTTTACATTGCTATGAGTCTTGAGGATGCTACACAAGAAGCTGTATGTAGTGCTGAACGCTTTATCACACGACAGTTTCAGCCTTATGGGTAGAGCTGTGTGTTACCAACTAGAAGGTTGTGGATTTGAATCCCGGATCTGCCATGCAGCCACTGTTGGACCCTTGAGAAGGCCCTTAACCAATTTGCTGCTCTCCATCTGATTCTCCCATGTTCTTTCACAGATCGTCGTCTTGTTCCCATTTATGATCCGCCTTCCTGGTCCACATCAGAAGATCTATCAGAATGTCAAAGCTTTTAAAGACTTCATCCGTGAGGCCATGGTGGAGCACAGAAAGATGCTGGATCCTGAAAATCTCCGCGACTTCATCGATGCCTACCTTGTGGAGATGGACAAGGTAAACACATGTGGGATGAATTGGAATGTCGTTTGTGTGTCAGACCTTCAGTGTGTTGAATTTTATTCTAACATGACTTCTGCCCTTGAGCAGAACAGCTTGAACGAAGACTCGACGTTTCACGAGGAGAACCTGGTCATGTCCACCTCTGATCTCTTCCTCGCTGGAACTGAGACCACATCAACCACGCTCAGATGGGGCTTCATTTTTATGATGACCCATCCAGAAGTTCAAGGTACCGTCTCAAAACGTGTCCAAAACAACTACTAATACACAGTGTCTCCTTTTGAAGATGCAATGGGTTGAATATAGTGACCCCTCTCACTGTATTGCTAGCTTCTGACTTATGACCACAGACTAGCACACGCACCCTCCTATAGGTGCAGCATTCAGGCTCTTTCTGTCACCAGCCAGTGGTAGATTTCTTCATAGAGATGTAGCACACATGGAGGAACCCACTAGACCAAAGTGTTTCTCCACCACTTGTGCAAGCGCCTTGAGCAGACAGCAGGAGTCGCTGTTGCAGCCGTAACAGGGTTCCTAGAGGTTTGTGTGTAGCATGAATGACAGTAGAGAAGTAAACACAAACACTAACGTTCTCTGCTTTTCTTCTCCTGAACCCTAGAGCGCTGCCATGAGGAGATCATTCGCGTGTTGGGTTACGATCGAACCCCCACCATGGACGACCGAGCAAAACTCCCGTACACACACGCCACCGTTCATGAGATCCTGCGCTTCGGGAACATTCTCCCCACCAGTGTGACTCACGAAACCATGCAGACAACACAGCTACGAGGGTACACCATCCCTAAGGTGAAGATAACTGGCTAAGATGACATTAGCTCTGGTCCCAGATTTTCTATAAGGCAGGGCTGGGTGATTTGGCTGCAGGTTTTCATACCAACACAAGTACACCTTAATTCCACCTGCTTCTTCAGTTAGTCTTGATCTTTACACAATGGACCAGGTTTATCAGGTGATGCTCTTACTTTATTGGTTCAAAAACCTGGAGCCACACCTGCCATTTGTAGATAAGAATGGAAGATAAGAAACTTGTGGATTACTCCATTCATTCTAATGTACCAAAAGTATTCGGACACCTTTCCAAGAGCTTGTCGGACATCCTATTTTTAACAGAGTTCCTCCACAACTATTTCCTCGGCTGCCCTCGTTAGGGGTCGCCGGCGGATTGTGATCCTCATTATTGATTTGGCACAGTTTTTACGCCGGATGCCCTTCCTGACCCTCCTTATTTATCCGGGCTTGGTACCGGCACTACAGTGCACTGGTTTATGCATCCTGGTGGCTAGGTACCTATAGGACAATTCAGTGTCTCCAATTAGCCTGGCTGCATGTTTTTGGACTGTGGGAGGAAACCCACGCAGACACGAGGAGAACATGCAAACTCGACACAGGAAGGACCCGGACCGCCCCACCTGGGGATCACAGTGCTACCCACTTAGCCACCGTGCCGTGGGCTGAAACAAACAAACTCAATAACTGAAGGGTGTCCGAATGCATTTCACTACATGAGGTCTGATGAGAGATTTGATATCACCGTCTTTAACTGAATTATTTTTGTTATTTACAAATTTACTTCCAAACTAGGAAACGCTGGTCATGGCAAATTTAGCAGCCATATTGATGGATAAAGATCACTGGAAACATCCAGACACGTTCAACCCCGAGAACTTTCTGGATGAGAACGGACAGTTCTGCAAAGACGAATTCTTCCTGCCTTTCTCTATAGGTGAGACGTGTGTTTTTTTGTGGAACAGGGATAAACTAACCTCGTCCGTGAGTCCACGGCAAACAAGAAAGACTCAGGGCCGACCCTTGATGCAGTCCTATTTCCACTTTAAACCCATCTGTCACTCTTTCTGCACATCTCACTGCTGTCACACTGTCCTCATACACCACCCTTACATACTTCTACGATACCACAGGTCCTCTCTCGGGACCCTTTCATAAGCTTTCTCTAGATCTACAAACACACAATGCAACTTGCTCTGGCCTGCCCTATACTTCTCCATCAACATTCTCAAAGCAAACATCACATCTGTGCTGCAGCTCTACAATCCAAGACTTTGTTAATCAATCTAGTTAAAAACTTTATTCCACAGGTTTGCCATCTAGGCCAACTGCCTTTCTACTCTTCATTCTCTTTATAGCTGCCATCTCTTTCTCCTTGCTAATCATAGTCACTCCCAGGCTCACTATCTCTACTTCATCCAACTTTCTCACTCTCATTTCCTTCATTCAATTTCTCTTCAAAATACTCTTTCCATCTTCATAGTACACTATCCTCGTTTATCAGCACATTCTCATCGCATATCTTATCGTAATGTGACATTTCTGTGCTGCAGGTCCGAGGGTTTGTCTGGGTGAGTCTCTTGCCAGGACGGAGCTCTTTATCTTCTTCACCTCTCTGCTGCAGAGGCTACAGTTCTCCTGGCCCCCCAATACACCACCTGTTGATCTGGACGGCATTTTGGGCATGGTGAAAATACCCCATCCGTTCCAAATGATCTGCAGGAGTAGAGATGTCCATCATGTCCAGATGTAGGTCTTGGTTTTCCTAATTCCTAAACGTTTTGATCTGATTTATTTTAAGTTGCTGTATTTAAATTCATGCCATCATTTTAAAGGTTAGAGTTTCTAACATTTTCTGCATAATTTTATATGAATAAATGAATCTTCTTAATTATTTATCTCCATGTATAGTCAGAAGTTTCACCACCATTTTCATAATTTGTATAAATAAAGGATATTTTAATGTATTATAATGTGCATAAATACTTCACATATAATAACATACCACCTATTCTCTGGTCTTGTCACGTACATATACACTGCAAGCAACGATGGGCTGTAACTCACCACCTTGTGTTAAAATACATGTGGCGATTGTCAATCAGTTTGTAAAGGTCTTTGTAATAAATAAATAGATTCAAACGTCCACAGACACACTCATGGTTTGGAAGTTCTGATGTCCAGCAAGCTCAAGATCAGGTGTGCATAAAGTGTGCATTTAAAATACAAACAGGTGAAGTTCTCTTCATTCACAAGCAGAGTTTGATTTACAGTGTAGTGTATCATTATCAGGAATTATTATAAATATCATTATTTTATCCCGTCAGGTTTTATCAGATCATGAACTTCAGCCCATAAACACCCTCTGTCACGTGACGTAAAGAAAATCCGTCCAATCCAGATCCACTTCCTGCTCTTCCTGCTCTGTTCCTGTATGAACCTGAGCTGAGGCTCTGTGCAGAGTCTAAACACTCCTGCTCTCTCAACATGCAGTCTGTACTGAGATATTTAGACCTGACCTCTGTAGCCCTGGCCTTGTTGGTCGTTCTGGTCTCACTGGTTGTACTGGAGATCTTCAGGTTGAGATCATTAAAGAGACAATTACCTCCTGGACCTACACCACTGCCGTTTGCTGGGACTACATTACTGTTCTTAAAATATCCTGTGGACCTCATCAGATCGGTCAGTTTCTGGTTTTATTTCTCTTGAGACTTCTACAAAAGTAGAAAGAAAAGATTCCAGGGTTTTTACTGATCATTATATTTATAACGTGTACAAACGTGTAGAATTTGATGTCACAAGAGTAAAAAGTTAATAGAATATTAAAGTTACATTATTTTGGTGAGGCGGTAACATGTGAGGGAATCATGATTGGGTATAAAAGTAGACCCACCAAAGGATCAGTCTGTGCAAGCAATGATGGTTCGTGGCTCACCACTATCTACCAAACATTATGAGAGAATTATCAATCAGTTTAAATGCAATTCTCACCATCTACCATACATAATATTGTAAAAAGGTTTAAGGAATCCAGAGAAATCTCAGTCCATGTAGGGAACCACTGTTTTATCTGTGTGACAATTGAGCTATCAGGTGGCAATGCATGAGAAACCGTCATGTTACCAGGGTAAATATAGCCATGTGAGCACGGGATTACTTCTGTGCTGTTGTTTTCTATGGCGTGTGGCAGTGCCACTTAGCTTGACGTGTTGGGCTCGTGATCTGTTTGCATGCCGCGACGCTCAAAGTTCACCCGATTGAACTTTGACTCAGTCTGCCGACCTTTTTAAAGCACCTCCGATGACACAAACTGTTTGATATGACGCCGTAAAAGTGACTCAGGCCGTACGAACGACGCTTAATGTGAGCAAAGCTTAACGTGAGCTATTGCACTAAAACAGCGAGTGAGGAATGTGATTAGTGGAGGAACTTATGAGCAGTAATAATGAAGAGAAGTTTAGTGCTCCTGTCTCCTTCTTTTACTACATTAAACCACGTTAAGCTTTATTTTCAACCAGAAGCGTTTTAGACTCTGGGAGAAGCTGATTCTGATTCTCACCATTTCTCAGAAGCTGGAGCTGTAACACAAGTTTAAAAGTGAAACAGGGAGGAGAATCCAGATAAACACAGATACATGTGGAGCTGTAACCCTGGATCTGACGCTTATTCCACACTAATGCAGATTCAGCTCAGATTCATGATTTGATGATGTTTAACACACCCCGCTGCTGCATCAAGAAATGCAACCTGAAACTCTATTACACAAAGATAAAGCCGTGCATCAATTCTGTGTAGAAATGCTGCTGAGTTCCCTGAGTCCGAGCTCATCTCAGATGGACCAGAAGACTGAAAACGTGTGCTGAGGTCAGCTGAGTCCACATTCCAGCTTGTTCTCAATGGGAGACACCAAAAGGTCCGATCAGACTGTTATTGTACTGTACTGTAAGGTGCAAAACCAACATCTATCATGGTATAAAAGTGCATCAGTGTCCATGACATGAGTGACTTGCATATGTGTGAAGGTACCATTGACTCAGTGATTGAAAACTTTCAGAATCTTGATGATAAATTGAATGTATGAAGGTTTTCTTTTTTAATTAACAAGTGTGTTTCACTAAGTCACAGATAAAGAACAGATCTTGGTTTGGATATTTCCTCTGCAGCTGGTGCAGTATGGTGATCTGTGCACCGTGTACCTCGGAAGGAAACCCACAATATTTCTGAATACTCTAGATGTGATGAAGGAAGCTCTGGTTCAGAATGGAACTGCGTTCTCCGGAAGGCCGTCCATGCCCATAATGGAGTGGATCTCCGGCGGGTACGGTCAGTACCGCATAACTTCTCATTCAGTTTGGTTTACGTGGACACCTGAGCATGAGCCTGTTAGACGTCTTATTACCAAACCACGGACATTAATATGGGTCAGAACCACAAGATTACACAAGATTTTCATTTCTTTGCAGGTATTGTGATGGTTACATACAATCATGCCTGGAAGCAGCAGCGACGTTTTGCTCTCCACACGCTGCGTAACTTTGGTCTGGGGAAGAAATCCGTGGAGGAACGAGTGTCCGAGGAAGCACAATGTCTCATCAAAGAGATGCTCAAACAAGAAGGTCAGTCATGAAGATCTTCATCTGCACCCAATAAAGATGTAATTCACTAAATATCTTCCAGATTTTATAGCTAACATTTCATTTCTGTTTTGAAAGGAAAGGCCTTCAATCCGATCTACCTGACCATGAACGCCGTGTCCAATATCATCTGCTCCATCGTCTTTGGAGATCGTTTTGAGTACGACGACCGGCGCTTCGCTAAACTGCTGAAAATCCTGAACGAACACATGGTGCTGTTTAGCTCATGGATCGCACTGGTAACATTGAACATTTGTTTAATGCACATTACTGCTAAGATGTATAAAGTATGTGGACACCTGATCATGAGCTTGTTGGATTCCAAATCCATCGTACAGTGGACCCTTGACTTACGAATGTAATTGGTTCTGAAGGGCTGTTTTTAAGTCAAATTGTTCGTTAGTTAAACCTATTTTTCCCATAAGAAATAATGTAAACAGAATTAATCTGTGCCAGACCTCCCAAACCCCCCCTTACCCCTAACCTCTCTAATGTCTTAAATGCTCTTTTTTTGTTATAAACACAAGTATATTGGACTGCACATTGTACTGCACATGTGTATAAATAAAGACACGATCTGATTCTCACATATTCTTTCAGATGGTTGTTTTATGCCCATTTACGATCCACCTTCCTGGTCCACATCAGAAGATCTATCAGAATACCAAAGCTTTTAAAGACTTCATCCGTGAGGCCATGGTGGAGCACAGAAAGACACTGGATCCTGAAAATCTCCGCGACTTCATCGATGCCTACCTTGTGGAGATAGACAAGGTAAACACAAGCACCGCCGCTAAACATGTTTGGGTTAAATTGGAATGTAGTTTGTGAGTCAGACCTTCTTGTGTGTTGTGCAGAACAGCTCAAACGAGGACTCGACGTTTCACGAGGAGAACTTGATCATGTCGACCCTTGATCTCTTCCTCGCTGGAACTGAGACCACAGCAACCACGCTCAGATGGGGCTTCATTTTTATGATGAACCATCCAGAAGTTCAAGGTAACGTCTCAAAACGTGTCCAAAACAAAACGTCTCCTTTTGAATTGAGTGACCCCTCCCACTGTACTGTGAACTTCTGACTCTTGTATGACATCCAAGTTGGCCATGCTGTACTGCAGACTAGCACACGCACCCTCCTATAGGTGTAGCCTTCAGGCTCTTCTTCTCCCCAGCCAATGGTAGATTTCCTTATAGAGATGTAGCACACATGGAGGAACCCACTAGACTAAAGTGTTTCTCCACCACTTGTGTAAGCGTCTTGAGCAAACAACAGGAGTCCAGCCCGACCTCATGAATCTGTTTTCCTTTGTTTAACTTCTAGCAATGATCAGTAATTGGAAATGACATTTTCATGAAAGTGTCCTAACGTTCTCTGCTTTTCTTCTCCTGGACTCTAGAGCGCTGCCATGAGGAGATCACTCGCGTGTTGGGTTACGATCGAGCCCCCACCATGGACGACCGAGCAAAACTCCCGTACACACTCGCCACCGTTCATGAGATCATGCGCTTCGGGAACATTCTCCCCTCCGGTGTGACTCACGAAACCACGCAGACAACACAGCTACGAGGATACACCATCCCTAAGGTGAAGAGAACTGGCATGGCATTAGTTCTGGTCCCAGGTTTCCTATAAGGCAGGGCTGCCCAATCTTATCCACAAAAGGGTGATACAGCTGTATGTTTTCATACCAACACAAGTACACCTGAGAGCCACACCAGCCATTTGTGGATAGGAATGGACACCCTGGCCTTATAGAAGAAACCTGTGGATTACTTGTGAGGTGAAGTTCAGGCCATTTATTCTTCAACTGGATTATTTTTGATATTTACAAATGTATTTCCAAACTAGGAAACGCTGGTCATGACCAATTTAGCAGCCGTAATGATGGATAAAGATCACTGGAAACATCCGGAAACGTTCAACCCCGAGAACTTTCTGGATGAGAACGGCCAGTTCTTCAAAGACGACTTTTTCCTGCCTTTCTCTCTGGGTGAGACGTGTTTTAATGGAACAGGAATCAACCCTGCCTGCTCTGTATCTCTAAGAAACTTGTTTCTAATATCATCCATCCTTGGCCCTCCCAAGGAGAATCGCAGCATCTTCATCCCTTCCAGTTGCAGCTCCCTCTCCTGTCCTTTAGTCTACGTCATCCAACCTTCTCTCTCATTTTCTTCGTCCAGTTGCTCTCTTCATTTCTCTAAACTGCTGCGTATCCTTTCCAGCTCTCTGTCTGGCCTAACAGTCCTGTTCACCTTGCTTCTTAAAAATCGGCACCATTACTCTTTCATTCCTCAGACATCCTCTAGTTAAAAACTCTACTGCCATCTCCCCTAAACATTTCCACGCCTCCACAGGTTTGTCATCTGGGCCAACTGCCTTTCCACTCTTCATTCTCTTTACAGCTGCCATCTCTTCCTCCTTGCTAATCCTAGTCACTCCCTGGCTCACTATATCTACGTCCTATCCTTTCCAGCTCTTATTTTCTTCATTCGGGTTTAAGCAGATAACGTGATGTTCTTAATGGCGTGATGTCTGTGACATGTCTGTGCTGCAGGTCCGAGGGTTTGTCTCGGCGAGACTCTTGCCAGGACGGAGCTCTTCATCTTCTTCACCTCTCTGCTGCAGAGGCTACAGTTCTCCTGGCCCCCCAATACACCGCCTATTGATATGAATGGCATTGTGGGTATGGTGAAAGTACCCCATCCGTTCAAAATGATCTGCAGGAGTAGAGATGTCCATCATGTTCAGATGTAAAGCTTGGTTCTCAGATCAGGTCCAGCACAATCTGGTGAATACCTCGCTCAGTCTTCACACAGACAGCGACTATGAACAAGGATCAAACCCTTGGGCCAAGGAACTATCTTGTTATGTAGCACCCACACTACCTGCTATACCACCACATTACTCACTCACTCACTGTCTTAACCACTTATCCAATTAGGGTCGCGAGGAGAGGGGGTGTGTGCTGGATCCCAGCTTTTCAATGGGCGCAAGGCACACAGAAATACGCAATTCAGTGTCTCCAATTAACCTGACTGCATGTTTTTGGACTGTGGGAGGACACCAGGGCTCCCGGAGGAAACCCACGCAGACACGGGGACAACATGCAAACTCCACACAGAAGAACCCGGACCGCCCCGTCTGGGGATCGAACCCAGGACCTTCTTGCTGTTAGGCGACAGTGCTACCCACCGGGCCACCATGCCGCCCCTACTACCACATTACCACATAAAAGTATTTGGACACCCTCTTCAAATGATTGAGTTCAGGTGTTTCCGCCACATTACTTGCTAACAGGTGTATGAAAGCAATTATATTAAATAAATGACATGCTGTCAACTTTGTGGCAACAAATGAGTTAGGAATGAATTGGAACTAAATTGGCAAAAATTCCCAAATACACATTTCAAAACCTTGCAGAAAGCTTTTCATAAGAGCATAGGCTGTTATAGCTGCAAAGGCCGAGGAACTTTATGTACTGTATATGCCCATGTTCAGGAGCCCCATACAAAAATCACTGTGGTCCTCACTTCCTGTACCTAAATAAAAGTGTTTTGTTGGAGGTGCTGCTGTATTACATCAAAATAGAATTTTCGGTTTCATTTTAAAGCTGCCATGATGTTTTTTGCATATTTTTTCTATAAATAAATTAATCCTTTTAATGGTTTATTTGCATGTGTGACGTTGCACTCCCTGACATTTAAAGATTTTTAATAAATAAATCATTTTTGGCACATTACGATATACCACATTTGATCTGGTCTGGTTGTCAAGTACATACACACTGATGAGCCAACACATTTAGACCATTTCTAAAAGTGCATTTCAATGCATATTTCATAACAACAATAGTGCACTTTTTATCAAGCACTGCTGTATTTATTGTGTGTTTTTGTGTTGTATTTGTACTCAAGCCAAATGGCAGAACACTTGGTGACCACAGTAGGACAGTGGAGTGTTTACAAGATGAATTGCTCTAAAACGCTGGTGAATCTGCAGTATGTCTGACAACAGTGCAGTGATCGTGTTTCAGAGAGTCGATGTTTCTATAGTTTGGGTTAAATATCATGATTTACTGCAGTACTGAATATTGGTGAATCTAGTTATAAGCAATTTAGCAGCACTTATGAAAAATATTTTATTTTCTTTATATACATATACTGATCCGCCATAACATTAAAACCTCCTCCTTGTTTCTACACTCACTGTCTACTTTATCAGCTCCCCTTACCATATAGAAGCACTTTGTAGTTCTACAATTACTGACTGTAGTCCATCTGTTTCTCTGCATGCTTTGTTACCCCCTTTCATCATTCTCTCTGGTATGAACTTCAGCCCATAAACACACTCTGTCACGTGACATGAAAAGAAAATCCGTCCAATCCAGATCCACTTCCTGCTCTTCCTGCTTTGTTCCTGTATAAATCTGAGCTGTGGCTCCTCTGTACAGAGTCTAAACACTCCTGCTCTCTCAACATGCAGTCTGTACTGAGATATTTAGACCTGACCTCTGTGGCTCTGGCCTTGCTGGTCGGTCTGGTCTCACTGGTTGTACTGGAGATCTTCAGGTTGCGTTCCTCAAGGAGACAATTCCCTCCTGGACCTACACCACTGCCGTTTGCTGGGACTACATTACTGTTCTTAAAAGATCCTGTGGGTCTCATCAGATCGGTTAGTTTTTGGTTTTATTATTTTATTATTACTTATTAAGACTTGATTTAACTCAAGTTTTCAATGATTATTGTATTTGTAACATGTAGAAACGTGTAGAATTTCATGTCTGCAACACCAAGTTGGGACAGAGGCAGAACTAGAGTGAAAAGTTAATAGAATAATAAAGTAAAAAAATTTTTGGTGAGTCGGTAACGTGAAGGAGTCATGATTGGGTATAAAAGTAGAACCCACCAAAGGATCAGTCTGTGCAAGCAATGATGGGTCGTGTCTCTCCACTATCTACCAACCAATATGAGAGAATTATCACACAGTCTAAATTCAATGCAAGATTCCAACTCATTTAGATATTTCACCATCTACCAAACATAATATTGTGAAAAGGTTCAAGGAATCCAGAGAAATCTCAGTCCATGTTGGGCAAAGCTGGAAACCACAACCTGAAACTCTATTACACAAAGAGAAAGCCGTGCATCAATGTTATGCAGAAATGCTGCTGAGATCTTAGATGGACCAAAAGACGAGTCCATGGTCAGACGATTCCATGTTTCAGCTCTCAATGGCAGATACGAAAAGCTTCATTCAGAATGTTATCAGTAAAAGGTGCAAAACCAGCATCTGTCATGGTATAAAAGTGCATCAGTGCCCAATGGCATGAATCTTGCATATGTGTGAAGATACCATTGATACCATTGACTTTACGTGTCAGAGGTGCTGGGTGCTAGCCCTCCACTGCCATTGTAAGGGTGGTACAAGCACCAGAAAATTTAAATGGGGAATTGGAAATTACTATATTGGGAGAAAAGAGAAAAAATGCAAAAAGCATATTAAAAGTGTCATATATGCCGCTCAGGTGGTGAAGTGGTAAAAACACACGCTGGAACCAGAGCTGGGATCTCAAATACATCGTATCGAATCTCAGCTCTGCCTGCCGTCTAAGGCTGAGCGGCCACATGAACAAAGATTGGCCTGTTTTCTAGATGAGGGCGGGACTAAGCCGGATGGGGTCTCTTTCTCTCTCATGACTGGTGCAATTACGACCTCCGCTGGCTGATTGATGGTGCCTGCACAGAGATGAGAAAAGAGTGCTCTCAGGGTGTGTCTCTCCGTACACAACGCTGAGCTGCACTGCACTCGTCAAAGTGTAGGTGATAAGATGCATACGTCTGCTGCCTACGTGTCAGAGTGGGCGTGGGTTAGCTTCGTTCTCCTTAATCAGAACAGGGCTCGGCGTTGTTGGAGAGGAAGCATGACGCAATCGGGCAATTGGACACTCTAAAAAGAAGAAAAAGGGAGAAAATGCATAAAGAAAATAATAAAAAACAAATATATTTTTGACCCAGTAGATATTTCCAACAGTTGCAGAAATGATCAAACTTTCATGACCTTGGACTGGAACTGTGAGTCTTTGGTTTGGATTTTTCCTCTGCAGATGGTGCAGTATGGTGATCTGTCCACCCTGTACATAGGAAAGAAACCCACGGTAGTGCTGAATAATCTAGATGTGATAAAGGAAGTTCTGGTTCAGAATGGGAATGTGTTCTCTGGAAGGCCGTACATGCCCATAATGGAGTGGATCACCAACGGATACGGTCAGTACTGCATGACTTCTCGTTCTTCTCTGACCATGAGTTGTTAGACATCTTATTACCAAACCATGGACATTAATATGGGTCAGAACCACAAGATTCCACAAGATTTTGGTGTCCATTCAGTAAAAAAAAAAAAAACATTTGAGGTCAGGCATTTATTTAGAGAAGAAGACCTGGCTCTCTATCACTGTTCCAATTCATCCCAAGGGTCTTTACAAGTTCTTAGTATGGAAAACTTAGAGCATAGAGCCTTTATGACCATTTCTGCTTTCTCATTTCTTTGTAGGTATTGTGATGGTCACATACGGTCATGCGTGGAAGCAACAGCGACGTTTTGCTCTCCACACGCTGCGTAACTTTGGTCTGGGGAAGAAATCAGCGGAGGAACGAGTGTCTGAGGAAGCGCAATGTCTCATCAGAGAGATTCTCAAACAAGAAGGTCAGTCAATAAAAAGATCTTCTGCACCCAGTAAAGATGTAATATTTTGTAGCTAACATTTCAGTTCTGACTGTTTTGAAAGGAAAGGCCTTTAATCCGATCCACCTCACCATGAACGCCGTGTCCAATATCATCTGCTCCATCGTGTTTGGAGATCGCTTTGAGTACGACGACCAGCGCTTCGCTAAACTGCTGAAAATCCTGAATCAACACGTTGCGCTTGTTGGCTCATGGGTTGGATTGGTAACACTGAACTTTTGTTTCTTAATCATCACTGCTAAGACATTTACACACTACAATGCAAAACTATGAGGACACCTGACCATGAGTTTGTTGGGCTCTTAATAGATTGGCTCTATAATGGAGTTTCTACACACCAAACTCTAGATGGTGGTGCAGTCATGCTGAATCAGATTTCACAACATTGAAAGCATATAGATCATTTTATACACCTGTTATCAACATATGTGGCTTAAATACCAAATAGTAATTAAGAAGGTGTCCAAATACTTTAGGTTGGTAGGTAAACAGAGGGAATGATAGCTTGATTGGGTAGATAGCATAGGTGGATGGAACCTTAACCCATTTGATGCCATACAACAGCTGACCCTGCGCTCTGACCCCAGCATACAAAGAAGCTGGTACTGTACTGTACTGTACATGTGTATAAATAAAGGCGCTCCATGTGATTCTCCTATGTTCTTTCACAGATCGTCATGTTGTTCCCATTTTCAATCCACCTTCCTGGTCCACATCAGAAGATCTATCAGAATGCCAAAGCTTTTAAAGACTTCATCCGTGAGGCCATGGTGGAGCACAGAAAGACGCTGGATCCTGAAAATCTCCGCGACTTCATTGATGCCTACCTTGTGGAGATAGACAAGGTAAACATAAGCATCAATGCTAAATGCATTTGGGATGAATTGGAATGTTGTTTGTGAGTCAAAACATGGTAATATGGAATTTATTTGCTGAATGTTCTAACATGACTTCTGCTTTTGAGCAGAACAGCTCAAGCGAAGACTCGACGTTTCACGAGGAGAACCTGGTCATGACGTCCTCTGATCTCTTCCTCGCTGGAACTGAGACCACAGCAACCACTCTCAGATGGGGCTTCATTTTTATGATGAACCATCCAGAAGTTCAAGGTACTGGTGCAAAACGTGTCCAAAACAACCCTGTACATCGTCCAAAAGACTCTCAGATTCCAGCTAATGATGCATGATTAAGGTGACCCATCGTCTTGTATCGTCAACTTCTGATTCATGCATGACATCCATGTTGGCCATGCCGTACCGCAGACTAACACACACGCACACACCCTCCACCTATAGGTGGTTTCTTTCACCAGCCAGTGGTAGATTTCCTTATAGAGATGTAGCTCACATAGAGGAACCCACTAGACTAAAGTGTTTCTCCACCACTTGAGCAGACAGCTGTAGTTGCTGTTGCAGCCGTAACAGGGTTCCAAGAAATTTGTGTGTAGCATGAATAACAGTAGAGAAATAAACACAAACAAGGAGTCCAGCCCGATGTAATATCTCCGTTGTCCAGATATTTAACTCCCAGCAATTACCAGTATTTGGAAAAGTCAGGACCAGTTTGGGATTTAACGTCCAGCTCTGAAGACTGCTGAGCTTTGTTTAAAATTGTCACGTTTAAGGCGCCCAGGTGGCGCAGCGGGATATTCCGCTGACGCACCAGCACCGAGTTTCTGAACCTCCCGGTTCGAGGCTCGGTGTTGCCACCGGTCGGCTGGGCGCCATCTGGCGGGCATAATTGGCAGTGCCTGCAGGGTGGGGGACCGGACTATATGTGGGTGGGTGGGTCTTCATGCGCTGTGTAAGGACCCTGATTTGCAGAAGAGACGCCCATGCAGAATGCACGGACGAGAAGAGGAGGGCTGTACACGTGTAAAGAAGGCGTGGGGCAGCGGCGTGCTCTCCTTGGATGCAGGTCTGGTGTGCCTGTTAGCAGCGGAAGACAGATTGGAAGCGCTAAAAATTGGGAGAAAAATTGGGGAGAAAATTCGGAGAAAAATAATAAAAAAAAAAAAACTAATTGTCACGTTTATATTAAAACAACATTTTGGCACAATCTTTCTGCTCTCTGCTTTTCTTCTCCTGAACTCTAGAGCGCTGCCATGAGGAAATCATTCGCGTGTTGGGTTACGATCGAGCTCCCACAATGGACGACCGAGCAAAACTCCCGTACACACACGCCACCGTTCATGAGATCATGCGCTTCGGGGACATTCTCCCCTCCGGTGTGGCTCACGAAGCCATGCAGACAACACAGCTACGAGGGTACACCATCCCTAAGGTGAAGAGAACTCTGCAGTGGTCTCATGTCCCCATGAACCACCACATCGTCCTCTTCAATCTTATGGTTGCAGGTTTTCATACCAACAATGCACAGGCATACATGATTCCACCCATTTCATCAGGTAGTTTGGGTCTTCTTATACCTGAACAGGCTGGATTTAAAACCTAAAGCAACAATTTGTGGATACAAATGGACACCCTGGCCTTACAGAAGAAAGTAGTTTTCTGCTGTTGGTCCAGGATTTGATGCAATTCATGTTGTTTACAAATTTGTTTTCAATCTAGGAAACACTGATCTTGGCTAATTTATCAGCCGTAATGACGGATAAAGATCACTGGAAACATCCGGACACGTTCAACCCCGAGAACTTTCTGGATGAGAACGGCCAGTTCTGCAAAGACGACTTCTTCCTGCCTTTCTCTCTGGGTAAGACATACCTCGTTCGTCAGCCTGTCCATGACAATTGCAAACAAGAAAGACTCAGAGCCGACCCTTGATGCAGTCTCACTTTAAACCCATCCAGCATTCCTACTGCACATCACTCATACATATCTTGCACCACCCTCACATACTTCTACAATACCACAGGTCCTCTCTCGGCACCCTATCATAAGCTTTCTCTAGATCTACAAACACAGCAACTTGCTCTGGCCTGCCCTATACTATACTTCTCCATACACAATCTCAAAGCAAACATCACATCACAGATCTTACTGCTTTGGCTGATCAACTTTATGCCTCTGTAGTTGCTGCAGCTTTACATATCACCATTATTCTTAAAATCAGGGCCATTATGATTCCACTCCTCTCATTATGCCATTATGCTATGCATCCTCTCACATTCCAAGATCTGTTAAACAGTCTGCCTTTCTACTCTTCATTCTCTTTACAGCTGCCATCACTTCCTCCTAATCCTAGTCACTCCCTGGCTCACTATCTCTACTTAATCCAACTTTCTCTCTCTCAGTTGCTCTTCAAAATAATCTCTTCACCTTCTTAGTACACTGTCCTCATTTGTCAGCACATTCCCATTCGAAGGTTGCTTTTCCTGCATAGGATAAACACCAATCAGACATAACATTATGAGCACTGACAGGTGAAGTGAATAACACTGATTATCTCTTCATCACGGCACCTGTTAGTGGGGGGGATATATTAGGCAGTTGATGTTAGGGCCAGTGATAGCTCAGTGGTTAAGGTACTGGACTAGTAAACAGAAGGTTGCCGGTTCAAGCCCCACCACCACCAAGTTGCCACTGTTGGGTCCCTGAGCGAGACCCTTAACCCTCAATTGCTCATCGTGTTCAGCTCATTGTGTAAGTCGCTTTGGATAAAAGCGTCTGCTAAATGCTGAAAATGTAAATGTTAAATGTAAATGTAAATGTTAAAAATGGGTGAGCGTGAGGATCTGAGCGAGTTTGACGAGGGCCAAATTGTGATGGCTGGACGACTGGGTCAGAGCATGTGGGGTGTTCCCGGTCTGCAGTGGTCAGTATCTATCAAAAGTGGTCCAAGGAAGGAACAGTGGTAAACCGGCGACAAGGCTCAGTGATGCACGTGGGGAGGGAAGGCTGGCCCGTGTGGTCCGTATTATCCAACAGACGAGCTACTGTAGCTCAAACTGCTGAAGAAGTTCATGCTGGTTCTGATAGAAAGGTGTCAGAATACACAGAGCAGCACAGTTGTTGGGCTGTTTCGGCAGCAAAAGGGGGGCCAACACAATATTAGAAAGGTGGTCATAATGTTATGCCTAATCCGTGTAGTCCGCCTGTGTGCAATCACTAGCATAGTTTCCAGTTAGCATTCGTTAACCAATCCAGTATGCAAATTGATTTTGATCTGCATATTACATTTGGCACAGTGTTTACACCGGATGCCCTACCTAACAGAACCCTCTCTATTCACCTGGGCATTATAAGTGTATTAATATGTGCATTCCTGATCACTAGGTGTAAGCAGATAATGTGATGTGTCTGTGCTGCAGGTCCGAGGGTTTGTCTCGGCGAGTCTCTTGCCAGGACGGAGCTCTTCATCTTCTTCACCTCCCTGATGCAGAGGCTGCAGTTCTCCTGGCCTCCCAATACACCACCTATCGATATGAATGGCATCATGGGCATGGTGAAAATGCCCCATCAGTTCCAAATGATCTGCAGGAGCAGAGATGTTCATCATGTTCAGATGTAGAGCCTTTAATAATTAACATTGCTCAATCTTTCCACAGACAATGACCAAGGTACTATGTTGTTATGTAGCCCCACTCTACCTGCTGTACCACCATACTACCCAGTTCTATTTTATATTTAGTCATACCACCTGACATAATAAACTAAACTAAATGGCCAAAAGTATTTGGATGTGCTCTTCCAGTTAGTTCAGTAGTTCCAGTCAATTGCTAACAGGTGTATGAAATGTTTACCCTGTTAAGCCCTGACCCCAACCCTGTAGCACCTTTCGGATGAATTGGAACTAAATGGCCACAGATTCCCAAAGAATGAAGCTGCATTATGTCAGGAGTTCAACATTTAGGTTTCATTTGAAAGCTACTGTATTATAAAACATGTTGTCATTTTAAAGGTTTGAGACAGAAAATCAAGCCAAAATATTTTCTTTTGCATGATTTTATATGGATAAATGACCATTTTAATGGTTTATCTGCATGTTTGATGTTGCATCACCTGATGTTTTAAGATTTTGAATAAATGAATAATTGTATCTGGTCTGGGTGTGAAGTACATAAACACTTATGAGCCGAAACATTAAGACTCTCAAAAAGTGCTTTTTATTGTCTGTTTTATTACAATAGTGCTTGTGAGCGTGGGGGATGTTGGTTCTGAGACAGCAATTGTTGTCACAGGCAGCCATGCTGAGTTCCCAAGGACAGTGGTCTGAGGAGGGACGAGCCACAAACCAAAGATTCCAGGGACACAAAGGCTATGACGACTGGTCCGAACTAATGATGGGATGACAAGAATAGAATTAATATTGTCTTATCAAAACCCAAATGTATATTTAATATTGGTAAGGATGTATGTACGTACACTGATCAGCCATAACATTAAAACCACCTCCTTGTTTCTACACTCACTGTCCATTTTATCAGCTCCACTTACCATATAGAAGCACTTTGTAGTTCTACAATTACTGACTGTAGTCCATCTGTTTCTCTACATATCTTTTTAGCCTGCTCTCACCCTGTTCTTCAATGGTCAGGACCCCCACAGGACCACCACAGAGCAGGTATTATTTACAGTGTATCACAAAAGTGAGTACACCCCTCACATTTCTGCAGATATTTAAGTATATCTTTTCATGGGACAACACTGACAAAATGACACTTTGACACAATGAAAAGTAGTCTGTGTGCAGCTTATATAACAGTGTAAATTTATTCTTCCCTCAAAATAACTCAATATACAGCCATTAATGTCTAAACCACTGGCAACAAAAGTGAGTACACCCCTAAGAGACTACACCCCTAAATGTCCAAATTGAGCACTGCTTGTCATTTTCCCTCCAAAATGTCATGCGACTCGTTAGTGTTACTAGGTCTCAGGTGTGCATAGGGAGCAGGTGTGTAGTACAGCTCTCACACTCTCTCATACTGGTGACTGAAAGTTCCAACATGGCACCTCATGGCAAAGAACTCTCTGAGGATCTTAAAAGACGAATTGTTGCGCTACATGAAGATGGCCAAGGCTACAAGAAGATTGCCAACACCCTGAAACTGAGCTGCAGCACAGTGGCCAAGATCATCCAGCGTTTTAAAAGAGCAGGGTCCACACAGAACAGACCTCGCGTTGGTCGTCCAAAGAAGCTGAGTGCACGTGCTCAGCGTCACATCCAACTGCTGTCTTTGAAAGATAGGCGCAGGAGTGCTGTCAGCATTGCTGCAGAGATTGAAAAGGTGGGGGGTCAGCCTGTCAGTGCTCAGACCATACGCCGCACACTACATCAAATTGGTCTGCATGGCTGTCACCCCAGAAGGAAGCCTCTTCTGAAGTCTCTACACAAGAAAGCCCGCAAACAGTTTGCTGAAGACATGTTAACAAAGGACATGGATTACTGGAACCATGTCCTATGGTCTGATGAGACCAAGATTAATTTGTTTGGTTCAGTTGGTCTCAAGCATGTGTGGCGGCAATCAGGTGAGGAGTACAAAGATAAGTGTGTCATGCCTACAGTCAAGCATGGTGGTGGGAATGCCATGGTCTGGGGCTGCATGAGTGCAGCAGGTGTTGGGGAGTTACATTTCATTGAGGGACACATGAACTCCAATATGTACTGTGAAATACTGAAGCAGAGCATGATCCCCTCCCTCCGGAAACTGGGTCGCAGGGCAGTGTTCCAGCATGATAATGACCCCAAACACACCTCTAAGACGACCACTGCTTTATTGAAGAGGCTGAGGGTAAAGGTGATGGACTGGCCAAGCATGTCTCCAGACCTAAACCCAATAGAACATCTTTGGGGCATCCTCAAGCGGAAGGTGGAGAAGCGCAAAGTCTCGAATATCCGCCAGCTCCGTGATGTCGTCATGGAGGAGTGGAAAAGCATTCCAGTGGCAACCTGTGAAGCTCTGGTAAACTCCATGCCCAGGAGAGTTAAGGCAGTTCTGGGAAATAATGGTGGCCACACAAAATATTGACACTTCAGGAACTTTCACTAAGGGGTGTACTCACTTTTGTTGCCGGTGGTTTAGACATTAATGGCTGTATATTGAGTTATTTTGAGGGAAGAATAAATTTACACTGTTATATAAGCTGCACACAGACTACTTTTCATTGTGTCAAAGTGTAATTTTGTCAGTGTTGTCCCATGAAAAGATATACTTAAATATCTGCAGAAATGTGAGGGGTGTACTCACTTTTGTGATACACTGTAGGTCGTGGATGATTCTCAGCACTGCAGTGACACTGACATGGTGGTGGTGTGTTAGTGTGTGTTGTGCTGGTATGAGTGGATCAGACACAGCAGCGCTGCTGGAGTTTTTAAATACCGTGTCCACTCACTGTCCACTCTATTAGACACTCCTACCTAGTTGGTCCACCTTGTAGATGTAAAGTCAGAGACGATCGTTCATCTATTGCTGCTGTTTGAGTCGGTCATCTTCTAGACCTTCATCAGTGGTCACAGGACGCTGCCCACGGGGCGCTGTTGGCTGGATGTTTTTGGTTGGTGGACTATTCTTAGTCCAGCAGTGACAGTGAGGTGTTTAAAAACTCCAGCAACACACCAGCACAACACACACTAACACACCAGCACCATGTCAGTGTCACTGCAGTGCTGAGAATGATCCACCACCTAAATAATACCTGCTCTGTGGTGGTCCTGTGGGGGTCCTGACCATTGAAGAACAGCATGAAAGGGGGCTAACAAAGCATTGCAGAGGAACAGATGGACTACAGTCAGTAATTGTAGATCTACAAAGTGCTTCTATATGGTAAGTGGAGCTGATAAAATGAACAGTGAGTGTAGAAACAGGGAGGTGGTTTTAATGTTATGGCTGATCGGTGTGTATCGGAGCAGCTCATAAACACACCGAGTCACGTGACTGCTCTGCCTGCTCGGTTCCTGTATAAATCTGAGCTGAGGCTCTGTGCAGAGTCTAAACACTCCTGCTCTCTCAACATGCAGTCTGTACTGAGATATTTAGACCTGACCTCTGTAGCTCTGGCTGTATTGGTCGGTCTGGTCTCACTGGTTGTACTGGAGATCTTCAGGTTGAGATCCTTAAGATGCCGGTTTCCTCCTGGACCTAAACCGCTGCCGTTTGTCGGAACTACGTTTCTGTTCCTGAAAGATCCCATAGGCTTCAACAAATCGGTCAGTTTCTGTGTTTTATTTATTTACGATTCTTCAAAGTGCATTTGAATATCAGATGTGATCAGCTTTCCTCAATCTGTGTGAGTATAAGGTTGTTTACGTTGTTTACCGAGTTTGCATGTTCTCCCCGTGTCTGCGTGGGTTTTCTGCGGGAGCTCCGGTTTCCTCCCACAGTCCAAAGACGTGCAAGTGAGGTGAACTGGAGATACAAAATTGTCCATGACTGTTTGATATAACCTGCTGAACTGATAACCCTTGTGTACTCAGTCGTATGATTTCTGTGGGTTTCTGCAGCTTCTAATTTTTTCTCTGACTGAATATTTGGAACACTTGAGCAGAATCTGCTGGGTCAAAAGATGTAGAAACTTTGTGGCGTGTTCCAGTAATTCCCTGTTAGTGATGATGATGATTTCCTTCTTTATGCCCATATAAATTGGACTAGTTTGACTCAGAGACGTTCACAAGTGACAAAATACGAGTCCGAGTCGAGTCATGAGTCAATATAATCTACACAAAACATATATTATAAATGTAGCGTAGAAATAAACAAATAATCTGTAAGTTCAGATAAAAAACAACAACAGATTAGCGAGTGTATTTAGCCATTTTACTTCGTGCCTTTATTTCCTTGGTACCAGTTAAAAGCTTCAACTGACGTTTTGTTTTCATTGCAAATTACGGCACAGCGGCCAAAATCCCAAACACAGCAAAAAATCCATAACCGCTGCTTACCTTAGCTTCTGTTCTTCCAGATGCTATTAAATTTATAAGCGTGAATCTGTTATTTTGTAAATGTGCTTATAATTAAAAATCTCCAAACTTTTCCCGGTTGTGAAGTAAAACAGGAAGTCGTTAGAAAGCCGATCGAGCGTTTCATTACCACGTCATCTGTGTGACGCAATACATGCAATACATGCATTTCTTACTAACATTTACAATCAGAAGCTCTGATTGGCTCAGAAAGCGTTTTTTCAATCATTAGCGCCAATTCTGTAGGAGCGTTCCATTCACATTATCTGTTACTGTGAAGTGCACTACGTAGGGTATTCCACCATTTTAAGTAGGGAGCGACGCTTCATCACTATGCCGGAAGCTGGCTGGAACATTTACCCATTGCGTACGTTGCGGGTTAATGACACGATCAGAATGATGTCGGATCATATATACAGGTCCTTCTCCAAAAATTTGCATATTGTGATAAAGTTCATTATTTTCCATAATGTAATGATAAAAATTTTACTTTCATATATTTTAGATTCATTGCACACCAACTGAAATATTTCAGGTCTTTTATTGTTTTAATACTGATGATTTTGGCATACAGCTCATGAAAACCCAAAATTCCTATCTCAAAAAATTAGCATATTTCATCCGACCAATAAAAGAAAAGTGTTTTTAATACAAAAAAAGTCAACCTTCAAATAATTATGTTCAGTTATGCACTCAATACTTGGTCGGGAATCCTTTTGCAGAAATGACTGCTTCAATGCGGCGTGGCATGGAGGCAATCAGCCTGTGGCACTGCTGAGGTGTTATGGAGGCCCAGGATGCTTCGATAGCGGCCTTAAGCTCATCCAGAGTGTTGGGTCTTGTGTCTCTCAACTTTCTCTTCACAATATCCCACAGATTCTCTATGGGGTTCAGGTCAGGAGAGTTGGCAGGCCAATTGAGCACAGTAATACCATGGTCAGTAAACCATTCACCAGTGGTTTTGGCACTGTGAGCAGGTGCCAGGTCGTGCTGAAAAATGAAATCTTCATCTCCATAAAGCTTTTCAGCAGATGGAAGCATGAAGTGCTCCAAAATCTCCTGATAGCTAGCTGCATTGACCCTGCCCTTGATAAAACACAGTGGACCAACACCAGCAGCTGACATGGCACCCCAGACCATCACTGACTGTGGGTACTTAGTCTTCCTCCAGACTCTGGCACCTTGATTTCCGAATGACATGCAAAATTTGCTTTCATCCGAAAACAGTACTTTGGACCACTGAGCAACAGTCCAGTGCTGCTTCTCTGTAGCCCAGGTCAGGCGCTTCTGCCGCTGTTTCTGGTTCAAAAGTGGCTTGACCTGGGGAATGCGGCACCTGTAGCCCATTTCCTGCACACGCCTGTGCACGGTGGCTCTGGATGTTTCTACTCCAGACTCAGTCCACTGCTTCCGCAGGTCCCCCAAGGTCTGGAATCGGCCCTTCTCCACAATCTTCCTCAGGGTCCGGTCACCTCTTCTCGTTGTGCAGCGTTTTCTGCCACACTTTTTCCTTCCCACAGACTTCCCACTGAGGTGCCTTGATACAGCACTCTGGGAACAGCCTATTCGTTCAGAAATTTATTTCTGTGTCTTACCCTCTTGCTTGAGGGTGTCAATGATGGCCTTCTGGACAGCAGTCAGGTCGGCAGTCTTACCCATGATTGCAGTTTTGAGTAATGAACCAGGCTGGGAGTTTTTAAAAGCCTCAGGAATCTTTTGCAGGTGTTTAGAGTTAATTCGTTGATTCAGATGATTAGGTTAATAGCTCGTTTAGAGAACCTTTTCATGATATGCTAATTTTTTGAGATAGGAATTTTGGGTTTTCATGAGCTGTATGCCAAAATCATCAGTATTAAAACAATAAAAGACCTGAAATATTTCAGTTGGTGTGCAATGAATCTAAAATATATGAAAGTTTAATTTTTATCATTACATTATGGAAAATAATGAACTTTATCACAATATGCTAATTTTTTGAGAAGGACCTGTATATATATATATATACATATATATATATATATATATATATATACATATATATATATATATATATATATATATATATATATATATATATATATATATATATATATATATATACAGTGTATCACAAAAGTGAGTACACCCCTCACATTTCTGCAGATATTTAAGTATATCTTTTCATGGGACAACACTGACAAAATGACACTTTGACACAATGAAAAGTAGTCTGTGTGCAGCTTATATAACAGTGTAAATTTATTCTTCCCTCAAAATAACTCAATATACAGCCATTAATGTCTAAACCACCGGCAACAAAAGTGAGTACACCCCTTAGTGAAAGTTCCTAAAGTGTCAATATTTTGTGTGGCCACCATTATTTCCCAGAACTGCATTAACTCTCCTGGGCATGGAGTTTACCAGAGCTTCACAGGTTGCCACTGGAATGCTTTTCCACTCCTCCATGATGACATCACGGAGCTGGCGGAAATTCGAGACTTTGCGCTCCTCCACCTTCCGCTTGAGGATGCCCCAAAGATGTTCTATTGGGTTTAGGTCTGGAGACATGCTTGGCCAGTCCATCACCTTTACCCTCAGCCTCTTCAATAAAGCAGTGGTCGTCTTAGAGGTGTGTTTGGGGTCATTATCATGCTGGAACACTGCCCTGCGACCCAGTTTCCGGAGGGAGGGGATCATGCTCTGCTCAGTATTTCACAGTACATATTGGAGTTCATGTGTCCCTCAATGAAATGTAACTCCCCAACACCTGCTGCACTCATGCAGCCCCAGACCATGGCATTCCCACCACCATGCTTGACTGTAGGCATGACACACTTATCTTTGTACTCCTCACCTGATTGCCGCCACACATGCTTGAGACCATCTGAACCAAACAAATTAATCTTGGTCTCATCAGACCATAGGACATGGTTCCAGTAATCCATGTCCTTTGTTGACATGTCTTCAGCAAACTGTTTGCGGGCTTTCTTGTGTAGAGACTTCAGAAGAGGCTTCCTTCTGGGGTGACAGCCATGCAGACCAATTTGATGTAGTGTGCGGCGTATGGTCTGAGCACTGACAGGCTGACCCCCCACCTTTTCAATCTCTGCAGCAATGCTGACAGCACTCCTGCGCCTATCTTTCAAAGACAGCAGTTGGATGTGACGCTGAGCACGTGCACTCAGCTTCTTTGGACGACCAACGCGAGGTCTGTTCTGAGTGGACCCTGCTCTTTTAAAACGCTGGATGATCTTGGCCACTGTGCTGCAGCTCAGTTTCAGGGTGTTGGCAATCTTCTTGTAGCCTTGGCCATCTTCATGTAGCGCAACAATTCGTCTTTTAAGATCCGCAGAGAGTTCTTTGCCATGAGGTGCCATGTTGGAACTTTCAGTGACCAGTATGAGAGAGTGTGAGAGCTGTACTACTAAATTGAACACACCTGCTCCCTATGCACACCTGAGACCTAGTAACACTAACAAATCACATGACATTTTGGAAGGAAAATGACAAGCAGTGCTCAATTTGGACATTTAGGGGTGTAGTCTCTTAGGGGTGTACTCACTTTTGTTGCCGGTGGTTTAGACATTAATGGCTGTATATTGAGTTATTTTGAGGGAAGAATAAATTTACACTGTTATATAAGCTGCACACAGACTACTTTTCATTGTGTCAAAGTGTCATTTTGTCAGTGTTGTCCCATGAAAAGATATACTTAAATATCTGCAGAAATGTGAGGGGTGTACTCACTTTTGTGATACACTGTATATATATATATATACAGTGTATCACAAAAGTGAGTACACCCCTCACATTTCTGCAAATATTTCATTATATCTTTTCATGGGACAACACTATAGACATGAAACTTGGATATAACTTAGAGTAGTCAGTGTACAGCTTGTATAGCAGTGTAGATTTACTGTCTTCTGAAAATAACTCAACACACAGCCATTAATGTCTAAATAGCTGGCAACATAAGTGAGTACACCCCACAGTGAACATGTCCAAATTGTGCCCAAATGTGTCGTTGTCTCTCCCTGGTGTCATGTGTCAAGGTCCCAGGTGTAAATGGGGAGCAGGGCTGTTAAATTTGGTGTTTTGGGTACAATTCTCTCATACTGGCCACTGGATATCCAACATGGCACCTCATGGCAAAGAACTCTCTGAGGATGTGAGAAATAGAATTGTTGCTCTCCACAAAGATGGCCTGGGCTATAAGAAGATTGCTAACACCCGGAAACTGAGCTACAGCATGGTGGCCAAGGTCATACAGCGGTTTTCCAGGACAGGTTCCACTCGGAACAGGCTTCGCCAGGGTCGACCAAAGAAGTTGAGTCCACGTGTTCGGCGTCATATCCAGAGGTTGGCTTTAAAAAATAGACACATGAGTGCTGCCAGCATTGCTGCAGAGGTTGAAGACGTGGGAGGTCAGCCTGTCAGTGCTCAGACCATACGCCGCACACTGCATCAACTCGGTCTGCATGGTCGTCATCCCAGAAGAAAGCTGACGCACAAGAAAGCCCGCAAACAGTTTGCTGAAGACAAGCAGTCCAAGAACATGGATTACTGGAATGCCCTGTGGTCTGACGAGACCAAGATAAACTTGTTTGGCTCAGATGGTGTCCAGCATGTGTGGCGGCGCCCTGGTGAGAAGTACCAAGACAACTGTATCTTGCCTACAGTCAAGCATGGTGGTGGTAGCATCATGGTCTTGGGCTGCATGAGTGTTGCTGGCACTGGGGAGCTGCAGTTCATTGAGGGAAACATGAATTCCAACATGTACTGTGACATTCTGAACAGAGCATGATCCCCTCCCTTCGAAAACTGGGCCTCATGGCAGTTTTCCAACAGGATAACGACCCCAAACATAACCTCCAAGATGACAACTGCCTTGCTGAGGAAGCTGAAGGTAAAGGTGATGGACTAAACCCAATTGAGCACCTGTGGCGCATCCTCAAGTGGAAGGTGGAGGAGTTCAAGGTGTCTAACATCCACCAGCTCCGTGATGTCATCATGGAGGAGTGGAAGAGGATTCCAGTAGCAACCTGTGCAGCTCTGGTGAATTCCATGCCCAGGAGGGTTAAGGCAGTGCTGGATAATAATGGTGGTCACACAAAATATTGACACTTTGGGCACAATTTGGACATGTTCACTGTGGGGTGTACTCACTTATGTTGCCAGCTATTTAGACATTAATGGCTGTGTGTTGAGTTATTTTCAGAAGACAGTAAATCTACACTGCTATACAAGCTGTACACTGACTACTCTAAGTTATATCCAAGTTTTATTTCTATAGTGTTGTCCCATGAAAAGATATAATAAAATATTTGCAGAAATGTGAGGGGTGTACTCACTTTTGTGATACACTGTATATATATATATATAATTGTCACACGTAACTAATGTTGCTGACTTTGGTTGTCCACAAGTCATTTTTTGTGAGTCACGAGTCGAGTCCGAGTCATTTGAAACGAGTCTGAGTCAAGTCTGAAGTCGCTGTGTGTGCAACTTACATGCGACTCGGACTCGAGTCCTCATCTCTGGTTTGACTACATCCACTGGTTCTAATCCAGTAGCGTTACAGTGGTCTTGAAGTCTTGAAAGCTGTTTACAGATCACAGGATGTATGTACTCATACATCTTTAACAGTCATTTATCCATAAACACAATGTAAAGTGAATCAAATAGATCAAAGGCTGAGCCAGACGTTTGTTTGGCTGAGAAAATATAAGGCATTCAAACCCAACAACACTGTATCTACTGTCAGACATTGTGCTGGTAGTTAAATCCTGTGGAACAGTTTTGCTAATAAATTACAGAAACTAAACAGAATAATTAAAAATGAACTTTAACCCAAATGTCTTTAATTTTAGCAGTACATTGGTGTTCCAGCAGGGTGTCGACTCAAAACAAACATTAAAACGTGTTTTGGAATAAATAAATCTGGCTGAAATGAAGCATTTGGAATGGATTTTGTCCTGATGACTTGCTTGTAATTCTGGCTTGTAGGTGTTCGGTGCTACCCTCTTAGCCGTTCTAGCGTCTGGGGTTGGTGCACGCAGCAAAAACTTTTAATAGTGAACTGGAAATGACTAAATTGGAAGAAAAGGAAGGACAATGCAAATTGTGTGAAAGAACTCAAATTTATGAACATTTATTAAGAAATGTGTCACTAAGTCACAGAAAGAGCATCTATATAAACATTGGACCGGAACTGTGTGAAAATTCATCTTGACTTGGTCCTCGGTTTGGATGTTTCCTCTGCAGCTGGTGCGGTATGGTGATCTGTGCTCCGTGTTTATTGGAAGGATGCCCACAGTGTTGCTGAATAATCCAGATGTGATGAAGGAAGCTCTGGTTCAGAATGGAACTGCGTTTTCCGGAAGGCCGTCCATGCCCACAATGGAGTGGATCACCAGCGGGTACGGTCAGTACTGCATGACTTCTCGTTCCTTTATCAGTACAGTTTACCATGACTGTATCTTGAACCAATATACTGTATGGCTAAAAGTATGTGGACATCCCTCCTTATTACATGTTATAACCAAAATTTTACCCACTTGTGGAATTTGAACTTGCACCCTTCCTGTCATTGATTTAGAAACCTAAAGTACAGAGCCTTCAATGGCACTTTTTGCTTTCTCATGATTTTGTAGGTATTTTGTTGGTCACGTACGGTCACGCGTGGAAGCAGCAGCGACGTTTTGCTCTCCACACGCTGCGTAACTTTGGTCTGGGGAAGAAATCCGTGGAGGAACGAGTGTCTGAGGAAGCACAATGTCTCATCAAAGAGATACTGAAACAAGAAGGTCAGTCATGAAGATCCTCATCTGCATCCAGTAAAGATGTAACTCAGTGTACTGGTGTAGTCTCATTTAATTTCTGGCTGTTTTGAAAGGAAAGGCCTTCGATCCGATCCACCTGACCATGAACGCCGTGTCCAATATCATCTGCTCCATCGTGTTTGGAGATCGCTTTGAGTACGACGACCGGCGCTTCGCTAAACTGCTGAAAATCCTGAATGAAAACATGGTGCTTTCTAGCTCACTGCTTGCAATGGTAATTCTGAGCTTTTTTTAATCAGCATCACTGCTCAGATATTTATACATTAGATGGCAAAAGTATGTGGACACCTGACCATGAGCTTGTTGGAATCTCAACACACCAAACTCTAGATGGTGGTGCAGTCATGCTGAATCACAATTCACCAAAATATATGTTAAAAGTATATAGATTATTTAATACACCTTCAATAATTAAAAAGGTGTCCAAATACTTTCAGAATGATGGACAGATAGGTGGGGTTGGTTGGGTAGGTGGATGAACAGGTAGATAGATGACATATGGAGAGTGAATTGGATGATTGGATTGGATGGATAAGCAAGCTTTATATTGCTGTGAGTCTTGAACCTGCTACACAAGCATGAAGCCTCTGCCATGTAAATTTTTTTTTACTTCTATGCTCTATTACAGATGGTCCACTTTTTTCCCTTCACAATGCACCTCCCTGGTCCACATCAGAAGATCTATCAGAATGCCAACGCTTTAAAAGACTTCATCCGAGAGGCCATGGTGGAGCACAGAAAGACGCTGGATCCTGAAAATCACCGGGACTTCATTGATGCCTACCTCATGGAGATAAGCAAGGTAGTAAACTACACTAATTATTAACAGTTTGAAGGTCCTTTCTTGTTCCAGCACAGCGTTCTTGTTCCGTCCGTCCATGCAGACGTAGTTTGACATGCAAATGTGCTAATACACAAGTAAATGAACTGGAATGAACACAATACTGTACAGACACAATGTGACTTCATATAACGGCTCAAACATGATTCGGTAGAAGGTGTGAGGGTCATGCGTCCACATACCAGCAGTTTCCAGCTGTCTAAATATGATTGGATGTTATTTAAACATGACTTCTCCTTTTGAGCAGAACAGCTCAAGCGAAGACTCGACGTTTCACGAGGAGAACCTGGTCATGTCCACCTCTGATCTCTTCCTCGCTGGAACTGAGACCACATCGACCACGCTCAGATGGGGCTTCATTTTTATGATGAACCATCCAGATGTTCAAGGTACTTTTCCAAAAGACTCTCAGATCCCAGCTGTTAATGCACACCGCCTCAGTTTAAAGGTGCAGTGGGTAGAATAAAGTGGTTTTTATTTTACACAATCTTTCTGTTCTCTGCTTTTCTTCTCCTGGACTCTAGAGCGCTGCCATGAGGAGATCGTTCGTGTGTTGGGTTACGATCGAGCCCCTAGCATGGACGACCGAGCAAAACTCCCGTACACACTCGCCACCGTTCATGAGATCCAGCGCTTCGGGAACATTCTCCCACTCGGCGTGGTTCACTCAACCACGCAGACAACACAGCTACGAGGATACACCATCCCTAAGGTAAAGATTACTGCCATGACATTAAAGGACGATCTCTCCTGACTGGAATCTCTGTGGTTGGCCTCATCATTTGTAGATACGTTTCTGCACCCTCTAGATCCTGCAGATAGAACATAGGTGACCCGGTCCACAATCAATCCAGCAAACAATTCATAACAGATACATTTGCTGTGGACAGTGTCAGCCAGGTTTCAGCAGCTTCTTATTCATTGCAGACCTGTTTCTCATCGTGGTTTTTGTAATAATCTGACGAATATGTTTCAGAACAGGGTGTCAATTTGTTCTATGTACTTTAAATGGCTGCAATCAAACTAGCCCTATTTATGAGGGCACAGAGAAGTCCCCGACTTAGTCAATCATAATACATAATGAGGAACTGGGAGGCCATGCCACATTCATGATGCTGTATGTACTGTATATTTCTCATAATAAAGTTCATAGATCCCGAAGGTGTATATTAGACAGAGCAGCGCTGCTGGAGTTTTTAAACACCGTGTCTACTCACTGTCCACTCTATTAGACACTCCTACCTAGTGGGTCCACCTGGTAGATGTAGAGTCCGAGACGATCGCTCATCTTCTAGACCTTCATCAGTGGTCACAGGACGCTGCCCACGGGGCGCTGTTGGCTGGATATTTTTGGTTGGTGGACTATTCTCAGTTTAGCAGTGACAGTGAGGTGCTTAAAAACTCCAGCAGCGCTGCTGTGTCTGATCCACTCATACCAGCACAACACACACTAACACACCACCACCATGTCAGTGTCACTGCAGTGCTGAGAATCATCCACCACCTAAATAATACCTGCTCTGTGGTGGTCCTGTGGGGGTCCTGATCACTGAAGAACAGGGTGAAAGTAGGTAAAAAAAAGCATGCAGAGAAACAGATGGACTACAGTCAGTAATTGTAGACCTACAAAGTGCTTCTATATGGTAAGTGGAGCTGATAAAATGGACAGTGAGTGTAGAAACAAGGAGGTGGTTTTAATGTTATGGCTGATCAGTGTATGTTTGTGTTCGAACTAGGAAACGCCGATCATGACCAATTTAACAGCCATAATGATGGATAAAGATCACTGGAAACATCCGGACACGTTCAACCCCGAGAACTTTCTGGATGAGAACGGCCAGTTCTGCAAAGACGAATTCTTCCTTCCTTTCTCTCTGGGTGAGATGATGATACCTACTGCCCTGTAGTTTAAAAAGCTATTAGTAGATAACATGATGTTCTTAACGGCGTGATGTCTGTGACGTCTCTGTGCTGCAGGTCCGAGGGTTTGTCTCGGTGAGTCTCTTGCCAGGACGGAGCTCTTCATCTTCTTCACCTCTCTACTGCAGAGGCTTCAGTTCTCCTGGCCCCCCAATACACCACCTGTTGATCTGGATGGCATTGTGGGTACGGTGAAAATGCCCCATCCGTTCAAAATGATCTGCAGGAGTAGACAATCCTTCTAACTATTGATTTCAGGTGTTTCTGCCACACCTGACTTCCCATCCCCCCCACTATACCACTAAGGTGTGTCGCCTGAGTCCTGGCACTGTTTTTGCTTGGATTGTTTTGTGGTAAACTGTTTTATGTATTTGGTGTCTCTTTTTGTGGTGATTTGCTTTACACTTAAGATGGTAGCTGCACTGTTCTGGTTACCAGACCACCATAGTCGTATTAATCTCTTTTATTTCTTTATTCCTGTCTGAATTTTACTGCGCTTCTAATCTTCAGCACTATTCATCATTGGTTGTAAATTTGTTTTTAAAGAAAGTTATGCTGTTTCTTATTGTTCTAGAGCAATTCTTTTAAAAGTATTGTGTATTGTTATATAATAAATTTGTAATAAACTATTTGTACATCAACTTGCAGTCCTCCAAAATTTACTAGACCCACATTTCTTAGGATTTCTTTATATACACGGGCGGCAACGTGCAAATGTGGGAAACAAAGACACTCTGGATTGACCACATCTATAAACACACCCAGATTTTCTGCTTATTCATCCAGCTATATAAACAGATAAAAACTTTATCTGCAAGTTCTAACAATTCAGACACACCTACTGATATTAAGTTCTCAAGCAAGTTATATACACCGACCAGACATAACATTATGATCACTGACAGGTGAAGTGATTAACACTGATTATCTCTTCATTACGGCCCCTGTTAGTGGGGGGGGGGGGGGGGGGGGGGGGCATATTAGGCAGCAAGTGACATTTTATCCTCAAAGTTGATGTTAGGGGGGGGGGGGGGGGGGGGGGATATATTAGGCAGCAAGTGACATTTTATCCTCAAAGTTGATGTTAGAAGCAGGAAAGATGGGTGAGCGTGAGGATCTGAGCAGATTGTGATGGCTAGACAACTGTCAGAGCATCTCCAAAACTGCAGCTCTTGTGGGGTGTGTCCCGGTCTGCAGTGTTCACTATATATCAAAAGTGATCCAAGGAAGGAACAGTGGTAAACCGGCGACAGGGTCATGGGCGGCCAAGGCTCACTGATGCACGTAGGGAGAGAAGACTGGCCCAAGTGGTCCGTAATATCCAACAGATGAGCTACTGTAGCTCAAACTGCTGAAGAAGTTCATGCTGGTTCTGATAGAAAGGTGTCAGAATACACAGAGCATCAGAGTTTGTTACATATGGGGCAGCAAAAGGGGGACCAACACAACATTAGAAAGGTGGTCATAATGTTATGCCTGATCGGTGTAAAATGTAACATAAAATATTGTAATATTGTAAACAGAGATTGTCTTGTTTCTGTGCATAAAAGTTGATTAATGAAACATCAGTCCGACATCATTAATCCCGCCCGTATAATTTTCAGATAATGCGCCAGCTGGCTTATAAGCCCCATAACACGTGATGATTGATGGGTAAATTTTACTGTCGTCTTCCTGTGTAGTTATGAACCATTAATCACGATTCCCTAAAGTCTAAAGTTCTGCTCAAACTGAACTTTCACTCCTTGTGGTTTGGAATCTCAATTAAGTGTGGTCCACTACTTAGGGAACCACTGGGGTGATTGGAGTGCATTTCTAGACTCTAGCCTAAAGACTCATGCCTTTAGGCTAGTGCCCATGTTAACTCCTGTCCAATTCTGCACTTTACAAGCTGTCAGTCAGTAGAGAATTGTGGCAGGCACTATGGGGTTTGTGGGCAGTTTTTTCACCACAGTACTGTCAATATTGTGTCTCAACAGCACTAATGGTCATGATATTTCTGTGGAATGTGGATTAACTGGTGCATGTGACACCCCTTGCTGTTTGAGAGATACTTCAAACCAGTCGCCTGGTCGAAAATGTTTTAGCCACACCCATCGCTAACAGCTATAGAGGTATGACACAATAACCCCAACCCCTCTCAACCCCACTGGAATGAAGTGGAAGGCTGAAATGCACTTATGATTAATCAAACAAAGCAGCAAACCCTGCTGTATGACTTTAGAATCGAGGCGTAGCTTCATCTCGGCTCTCTCCACGATCCTGTCCTCCACGGCGTTGTCAGTGATAAGTCTCGAACCGGCTTCTTCTGGACGATTCTGTCCGCTCCATCCTACAAAACGCAGGAGGAGGTGCTGCAATGTCACCTGTGCTCGACTTACTAAAGCTGGAGCTCATCACAGACGTGATCTCATACCATGGCCTGCAGGTCCACCTGCGGGTTCCGGTCCGAGTCGTACAGTATGACGACGTTGGCGGTTGCCAGGTTGATGATGAGTCCTCCCGCGCAGGTATTCAACATGAAGATGAACTTTGAGCTGTTCGGAGCGTTGAATGTCTCGATCGACTCCTGCAACACATAAAAAATCATTTATTTTTCATTTAGTTTCACATTTTGCTTGTAATCTGTGCAAATGAACCAGGTCCCATCAAGAAACCCCATTGGTTCAAGAAAAAACCCTACAAAATCACCCAAAGAGGTGCAGGCCACTCCAAATCTGTGCATAGGAGGAGAGTCATGCCAGAACATGTATTGGCCAAACTGTTTTCACAAACTTCCACAGGCTGAAACACCTAAATTAATAATTAGTATGGGTGTCCACATACTTTTGGCCATACAGTGTATGTTGTAACAAGGGTAAAACGTGTGATTGTCAGGATGTTGCATCAGTTCTGTACAACTTATGCTAAATGAGCTTTGGCTTACCACCACTGTTCTTGTGACTAATGCATCAAAAATTCAGCCACCCACTGATTGGCTCATTTGAAACTCTGTTAGTTGCATCATTTTGCTTAGAAATGTCAATGTGTATCATCAGAGCTGTTTGTTTCTGTGTTTTTTATTGTATATTTTTTTATTGAGCATCACTTTGTGCCAGAAATGTTTGTGACCTTCGAGCCCTCAGACAGCATTGCATGCTAATGTAATAAATATAGCCACATGGGCTTGGGAGGGCTTCGTAAAACCGTTATCACTTAACGCTTAACACAGTCTGTCGCTGGATCAATTAAAGAAAGCAGAAACTGTTTTGAGAAAATAGAACAATGTACATTGCGGCAGTTCTATGCAGAACAATTGCTGAGTTTGCTGGGCCCGAGCTCATCTCAGATGGACCAAAAGACTGGAAATGTGTGCTATGGTCAGATCAGAAGAACTATCCAGACTGTTATGGTGCAAAAGCCAACATCTGTCAAGGTACGGGGGTGCATCAGTGCCCATGGCATGGGTGGCTTGCATATGTGTAAAGGTCTACTGACATAATGGTACTTTGGGATTTTAGAGAGACATTTTTCCCAGGGCATTTATGATTATTCCAGCAAAATGATGCCAGACGTGATTCTCTACACTACAGCATCGTGGCTTCGTAGATAAAGTGCGTGTGCTTGTCGGACATGCCTGCAGTTCAGATCTGTCTCCTACTGAACATGTACAGCGCATCATGACCCCCGACCACAGACTTTTGAGCAGTTAAATTCTCGTATCAAGCAAAAATAGAAAACAAAATCCACTTTCAAAACTGCAATAATCCTCAGTTCCCAAATCATTAAAAAGTCTTACTAGTAGGAAAGCTGATGGAACACAGGGGTAAACACACCTTTGTCCCAGCTTTTTGTGAGTATGTTGCAGGGATCAAATTCCAAATTTTTTCATATTTACAAAATACAATAAAGTTGGAGAGTGGAAATTTTCTTTCTACTTTTGACAAAAAAAGGTGAAAGAGCATAAACAAAGCACAGATTCTTTTTTTATATTACACAGTAATTGTCTGCATCTACATTCAGTAAAATAGCAAAACAATGCCAGGACTGCAGGAGGACACGCCCTGTTCAGCTCTGATTTTACAGCATGAGGTAACAAAAGATAAAGTATGTGAACGTGACAGGAAGTTGCCCCATTCATGGCAAAAGTAAAGACCGGTCTGATAACCTTCCCTCCAGATCCCCCTTCCTGCCCCTCCTGCTCGGTTCCTGTATAAATCTGAGCTGTGGCTCTGTGCAGAGTCTAAACACTCCTGCTCTCTCAACATGCAGTCTGTACTGAGATATTTAGACCTGACCTCTGCAGCCCTGGCCGTGCTGGTCGGTCTGGTCTCGCTGGTTATGCTGGAGATCTTCAGGTTGCGTTCCTCGAGGAGCCGATGTCCTCCTGGACCTACACCGCTGCCGTTTGTGGGGAACATGGTTCAGTTCATGAAGAACCCAATGGACTGCATCAGATCGGTCAGTTTCTGATTTTTGTTTATTTTAAGAAGCTTTATGATTGAAATCAGGTTTAGGGAAGCAGGTGAAGCAGGTCAGAGATCAGTAGAAGGTCAGAAGCCTGGGTTTTTTTTGTCAGAAATGTTTTTACACTGGTGTAAAAGCTTATGCAACACCATAGAAACCAGCCAGCGTTGCTTATCTCAGTACCGCTCCCTCCCTACCTGTTACTGTAGAACATTAACCAATATATCTGATCAGTTATCAACAAACTCCTCGTACAAAGGTGTTTTTATTGCTGAAAGTATTTGGACACCTGATCAAGACTCAAGACCTTGTTGGACATCCTGTTTCAAAACCGTGTCCTTATTAGCATGACAGTCTTCACTCTTTTAGGAAGGTTTTTCACTAGATTTCGGAATGTGTCTGTGGAAATCTGTGCCTCTTTATTCAAAATAGCGTTCGTAAGGTCAGACACTAACGTTGGACGAGAAAGCTTAGATCAGGGATCTGCACAGGTCACTGGAGTTCGTCCAAACCAAACTTGTGGAGTCATGTCTTTATAGACCTTGCTTTGTGCACAAGGGCACAGACAAGCATTACATAAAAATCCCAACAACACTGCTGCACCTAATGTAATAATACTGCTCCAGCACACACTACCATGGCAAGTATTTATGTGGGAATTTGTGCCCATTCAGTCAAAAAAGCTGTCCAGTGGGGCTGAGCTCTGTACAGGACACCGGAGCTTCTTTAAACCAAGCTTTTCTTCATGTCTTTATAGAGCTTGATCACGAAGGAACAGGACACACGTTAGCAATTGCTGTGGCTGAAACACATGAATTAAAAATTTAGAAGTGGTGTCCCAATACTTTTGGTCCATACAGTGTAACATTGTATTGATTTGCATCTACTGGAACAGTCATCCTGAACAATACACTTGTAGTATCAATCTGACTCTTTATCTCTGCAGACGGTGAAGTATGGGGAGCTGTGCTCCCTGTATGTAGGGAGGAGACCCATGATCATACTGAATAACATAGACGTAGTGAAGGAAGCGCTGGTCCAGAATGGAACCGTGTTCTCCGGGAGGCCGTTCCTGCCATTGATACACTGGATCACCAAGGGGTACGGTCAGTACTGCGTGATCATACTGTCCAGTATTTCTAGAGATGATTAGTTATTAGTTCAACCGTAACCCTCACGCTTACTTCGCCTTCATTTTGTAGGTATTTTAATGGTCACGTATGGTCATGCCTGGAAGCAGCAGCGACGCTTCGCTCTCCACACGCTGCGTAACTTTGGTCTGGGGAAGAAATCCGTGGAGGAGAGAGTGTCCGAGGAAGCACAATATCTAATCAGAGAGATGCTCAAAGAAGAAGGTCAGTCATGAAAATCTTCATCATAGCCAATTCCTTATTGCACTCATGAACTGTGCTACAGTAGTGAGTCCTACACTGGCCGGAAGTGGGTGCAGGCTAACATGTCTTCTTCAGTATGTGTGGAGCCAACGGCCGCTTCTTTTTATATATGGAGCTATCTCCATATATCTATCAGCCAGCTGAGCGCCTGCACAGACACACCTAGCGGGGCTAGACAATGGCTCAAACAGCGTTCCTCATTCCTAGTGCAAGCATGAACTCTGCTGACCGGTCGAGGCGTCTGCATGGTTAAGGCTGAAGTAATTGGTGACTCCGCCCTCCTTCATTAGTGATGGGGGTGGTATAGAGATGAGCTTTAATTGGCTATGACTGGAGTGGGTAAAATTATTCGTCCTGCACCCGTGCCAGTGTCTCAGCTGGACAGTAGGAGTCGCTGTTGCATTGGCGAGTAGAAGAACACACATCCAGCCGTCCTCACCACAGACATAACCAATGGTGTTTGTAGAGAACCCAACCAGGCCGGTGGCACCGCTGAGATTTATACTCACAGATTTTTTATGTTTTAAAGGAAAGCCTTTGAATCCCATCCACCCCATCATGAACGCCGTCTCCAACATCATCTGCTCCATCGTCTTCGGAGATCGCTTCGATTACGACAACAAGCGCTTTGCCAACCTGCTGGAGATCCTGAACGAAAACATTCAGCTCGCTGGCTCGGCTGTTGGAGTGGTAATATTACTGCACGCGAGCTTTTTCTCTAACTTACATACTCAGCATACTGTTAGCACCTGAACACAAACGCTTACGACTACACAAAATTCCTTTTAAATGTTGTTGCGTTCCAAAAATGTGGTCATATGGAGGCTGCATTCTGAGTGCTGCAGTGAGGGGGCGCTGTAGCAGCTTTACATCCCCTACGCAGTTTGATATTACGAATGTATTTTTGATTCTGTGTTTGGCTCCATGATCATCCCCACTAGTGAAAGTGGAAACAGCTTTAGGACTGATTTGTGAGCGAGTCTGTGGCTCTGTCACTGTAACCCAAGATACCTGATACAACAGAACTCCAGGCCAGCAGAGGAGGCATAAAGGTGCAGATGATTGACTTGCCGGTTCCTCTTAACTGACAGTCACCTGCCCTTCATTAAGAGTGTAAATTGGTGTGCCAGAACTCGGAAATGAACAGTGATGTCTATATACTTTTGACCAGATAATGTACAGGAGAAAAAATTATGATTCTCATGTTTTGCCACCGCTTCATCCTGGGGGTCGTGTTGACTCAGGTTTTCCCGGGATCACGGCCATACCCTTCAGACCAAGCAAATCATGCCTGTATGTACTATAGATGCCTGACTGGCTGATAGCACCACTGGGTGGTCAAACCCTGGATCCCAGCTGTAGTGGGCTAGCATAAGCGGTATATTGTTTATGCATTTTCTCCCTTTTTCTCCCTTTTAGCGCATCCAATTGCCTGATTGTGTCACCCTTCCTCTCCACTAATGCAGATCCCCGTTCTGATTGAGGAGAACGAAGCTAACCCACGCCCCCTCCGACACGTGGGCAGCAGCCGTATGCATCTTATCACCTACACTTTGACGAGTGCAATGCGGATCAGCACTGTGTACAGAGAGACACACCCTGACAGCACTCATTTCCCCGCCTCTGTGCAGGCGGCGTCAATCAGCCAGCAGAGGTCGCAATTGCATTAGTTATGAGAGAGTCCCAATTACACTCTGACAAATGACAAGCTAGACTGATGGGAAAGTTGCATGAATTACGATCCAGCTGTTCAGATCCAGCGCTGCATTAGGCTATCGTTTTATTGCTGAGTAATTTTGCTTCTGATGCAGATGTTTAATTAAACAAAGCTCTGATCCTAAACAAAGCTCTGAGATGTTCTCGTTTTTCCGCAGATATTTAATTTGATCCCCATCATCAAATACTTTCCTGGTCCTCAACAGAAGGTCTACAGAAATGCCAGTAATTTAATAGGGTTCATTCGTGAAGCCATGCTGGAGCACAGGAAGACCCTAGACCCTGAAAATCCCCGGGACTTTATCGATACCTACCTGCTGGAAATGAGCAAGGTGAGAGATTGAAGGTTCATGTGAAGATCTTCAGCAATGTCCACATACTTCTGGCCATATAGTGTAAAAAATAATGTATAACATGGTATGATAAGTTGTGAACCTCAAAAAACAGAAGTGTTTTCAAATGCAGTCTATAGTCAATCAATTACTCAACTTTCAGCAGCCAATCCACCTTCTGCGTGGTTTATGTGGTGAAAGAAGACCAGAGCATCCAATGGAAATCCACACAGTAATAATATAATATCCTTTGATTTTGACTTGCAGAATGAATCGAACGAGGACTCGACATTTCACGAGGAGAACCTGTTATTGTCCACCTCTGATCTCTTCCTCGCTGGAACTGAGACCACAGCCACCACTCTCAGATGGGGCCTCATTTTCATGATGAACCATCCCGAAATTCAGGGTACCATCACCTTCTGTTACCTGTGACTGAAACCAGTTTACACTGTACAGGCTCTGAGACATGGTGTCATGTTTACATTAAGCAGATTATTCACTGTATAGCCAAAATTATATGGACATTGGACTATGAGCTTGTTGGACTACCAAACCACGTGTTGCCTCACCTGTGTGGCTACAACAGCCTTTACTCCTCTCTGAAGACTTTCTGGGATATTTTGGGTGTTCCGACGTGTCTGTGGAAATTTGTGCCCATTCTGTCTAAGGAGAATTTAATGTTGGATAGGTAGAGTCTCCACCTCTCTCCAGGTAAAGCTCAACCCACCAACACACTCACCAGCTTCACCCCACTCACCATGGATGAGGTTACACAGCTCCTCTCATCCAGCAATCCCACTACATGCACACTTGACCCTATACCATCCACCATCCTCAAAGACCTCTCGCAGGACCTAATCCCCTTCATCACACCCATCATCAACAACTCCCTGACATCAGGTGTTGTCCCTACTGCTTTTAAGAAGGCTCAGGTCATTCCCCTTCTTAAGAAACCTACACTAGACACTATAGACATTAACAACTACAGACCTATCTCACTCCTCTCTTTTCTATCCAAAATTCTTGAACGTGCTGTCTATAACCAACTATCTGCCTTTCTTACTCAGAATGACCTCCACGATCCATACCAGTCTGGCTTCAAGGCAGCACATTCTACAGAAACAGCACTTGTAGCTGTTACTGAGAAGCTTCATGCAGCCAAAGCAGCCAAACTGTCATCTGTTCTTATTCTTCTTGACCTCTCTGCAGCCTTCGACACAGTGAATCACGGCATTCTCCTGACCACTCTCTCCAACCTTGGAGTAACAGGTTTAGCATGGCAATGGATGGCCTCCTACCTGGAAGGGCGCTCCTACCAAGTGTCATGGAGGGGATCCATATCTACCCCATGCACTCTCTCAACCGGTGTTCCTCAGGGCTCTGTACTTGGCCCACTTCTCTTCTCTATCTACACCCGCTCTCTGGGTAAGGTCATAGCCTCCCATGGCTTCTCCTACCACTCCTATGCAGATGACACTCAGCTTGTTCTGTCATTTCCTTCTTCAGACACGCAAGTCTCAGCTCGCATCTCAGCATGTCTGCGAGATATCTCACAATGGATGTCAGCTCATCATCTAAAACTTAATCCCAGCAAGACAGAGATGTTGCTCATTCCTGGAGATCTGTCTCCAACCCAGGACCTAGTCATTTCTCTGGATGACTTCCAGATTAGACCATCTGATAAGGTAAGAAGTCTTGGTGTTGTCCTGGATAACCAGCTGACCTTTTCTCCTTATATAGCCAACATGACGAGATCGTGCCGGTTCCTCCTGTACAACATCAGGAAGATTCTGCCATTTCTCTCCAGAGAAGCTACCCAGATTCTGGTGCAATCACTTGTAATCTCTCGGTTGGACTACTGCAACTCCCTCCTGGCAGGAGCTCCCATGGCCACTATTAAACCCTTACAGCTCATTCAAAATGCAGCTGCCCGTCTGGTCTTTAACCAACCTAAACACTGCCACATCACCCCACTGCTGCATTCTCTTCACTGGCTTCCTGTAGCTGCACGCATTCAGTTTAAAACACTGACGCTCGCCTACAAAGCCAAAAATGGACCAGCCCCAAGCTACCTTCGGGGTCTAATCAAACCCCGCTCTGTACCACGCAACCTCCGAGCCTCTAGTCTAGCTCGACTTGAGCCTCCATCCAGGACTAAAGGAAGACAAGCATCAAGGCTGTTCTCTGTTCTAGCGCCCAAATTGTGGAACGAACTTCCTCTGTCTGTCCGAACAGCTGAGTCTCTTGCTGTCTTTAAAAAACGATTAAAAACACACCTTTTTACTAAACACTTAGGCTGATTTGTACTTATTTACTAACACTTTATTCCAATCTTTTCCATTTAAAAAAAAAAAAAAAAAGGCACTTTGGTTCTAACAGGTTTTAGCAGATTTGTGTTCTTCGACTGTTGTCTATCTAAACTTAAGGAATGAAATGTTCACTGTGGAAGCACTTCTGTAAGTCGCTCTGGATAAGAGCGTCTGCTAAATGCTGAAAATGAAATGTAAATGTAAATGTAGAGTTGAGTTGAAACTGACGTTTTCAAAAGTGTGAGTGTTGTATCCGTCCAACCATCCATCTAATCCACTCATTCATCAATTCCATCAAAATTATCCGTCCATCCATCCATCAGTCCATCCATCAGTCCATCGGTCCGTCCATCTGTCCATCCATCCATCCATCAGTCCATCCATCCATCAGTCCATCCAATACACAAATTCATCAGTTCCATCAAATATATCCATCCATGTATGTAGAAATAAAATACAGTTATTGCTGTATAATCTGTGATAATGTTTTTTCCTTCATCTCCTGTTTTTCCCAGAACGCTGTCACCAGGAGATCGTTCGTGTTCTGGGATACGATCGAACTCCCAGGATGGACGACCGAGCAAAGCTGCTCTACACACACACCATCGTTCATGAGATCCAGCGCTACGGAAACATCGTGCCTCTGGGTGTGATACACCAAACCACTCAGACAACCGAGCTACGAGGCTACACCATTCCTGCGGTAATGAGGAACTATTTATTACATACTAATGTTACATGCATGCTTATTCTCACTTTAAACCCAGATGCAGTGGAAGCACTTTTATTTCTTTATCAAGAGAAGTTGAATTGACTCTGTTTGAAAATTGGCAGGGAACTGAGATTTAACCCAATCTGATGGCTGTAATGATGGATAAAGATCACTGGAAACATCCGGACACGTTCAACCCCGAGAACTTTCTGGATGAGAACGGCCAGTTCTGCAAAGACGACTTCTTCCTGCCTTTCTCTCTGGGTGAGATGTGTTTTAGTAGAGCAGAAATTACTGCAAACTATGGTTTAATAAGTTCCATGTGAGCCGTATTTGCCTTTATTAAAAGCCTTTATTATTCTGGGAATGTTTGTCACTTGATTTTGGGGTGTGATGTACCTCAATTTATGTTATTATGAAAATTATGATATTTAGCAGACGTACTATTTGCCGGTCAAGCGTCTACATACAGACCGATTGGCCATGTCTGAGGTGGGATGGCCAAATTCCCAACAGCACTCCAAGGTATTGTAGAAAGGCTTACTAGAAGAATGGAAATATTAAAGCTACAAAAGAAAGCATGAGCAATTTAATAGAAATGCTCACAGTTTTAAAATGGTATGAAATGGTAATACTTTTGTCCATATAGTGTAACTCCTGTCATGGCAGGATTTTTAACAGGTTATATCTGGCAACCCTGACTGTTTTCATTTACATTTACGGCATTTAGCAAACGCTTTTATCCAAAGCGACTTACAGTTGTGGCAGTATACAATGTAAGCAATTGAGGGTTAAGGGCCTTGCTCAAGGGCCCAACAGTGGCAACCTGGCAGTGGTGGGGTTTGAACTGGCAACCTTCTGATTACTGGTCCAGTACCTTAACCACTAGGCTACAACTGCCCATCAATTGTATTATCCTGGTCAGGGTCTCAGCAGGTTAAGTGTCCCCGGGACAGGGTGCCATTCAATTGTAAGGCGCCTTTAATTATACGACATTTATTGAATGTGACTGTTAGATACAGTGTGTATCACTATATATGTACTTATAGCTTTTATAGTGTGAAATCATCATACAGTTCCACCTCAAGTGTACAAACTCACTGACGTTTCTGTGCTGCAGGTCCGAGGGTTTGTCTGGGCGAGTCTCTTGCCAAGACTGAGCTCTTCATCTTCTTCACCTCCCTGATGCAGAGGCTGCAGTTCTCCTGGCCCCCCAATACCCCACCTGTTGATCTGGATGGCATTGTGGGTGTGGTCAGAATGCCCCACCCTTTCCAGATGATTTGCCGCAGTAGAGAGTGTAGTTCGGAGCCGAGCTCTCCCATAATGGCCTGATTCTGTGGATGGACTGCGTTCGGACCATAACTGGCTGTAATATTTTATGATGTTTGAATACGGAGGTCACGTGACAACAACACAAAATGAAAACGCAAAACGAACTTCCTGTTATGTTCACTATTAGATAAAGTAGGTAAACGGTGCTTAATTGCATATCAGGAGACCTGTGGCTCTTTTTTTCCATTGCATGTACAGTACAATGCACGACGCATCTGTGAGTTCCATTCACTGATTGCATTGTTTTAAGTGTTGGTCCTGCATGTTTCCTCAGTTCTGGTACCTGGAAATCAGAAAGAAGTGACACACACATTGTCTGTTCTTAGCAGATCTGAACTTTAGTCTAGCACAGTGGTTCCCAAACTTTTTCTGTCATTCCCCCCTTTGGAAGATGAAAATCGGTCATGCTGACAAAAATAGGCCAATTTTTTCAACTTTGTTGAAATAACTTAAAAGATCATTAATGTTCCTTTCACCTTTATATCAGTAATTTATGTTGTACTCGACTTTATCAAACCACTTTTGACATCACTGAACTGCTCCTTCAATCAGTCTGCTATTTCAAAAATAAAAAAATAAAAAATTTGCAAACACTTTGCAAAAAAAATAACAAAGTTCAATCTGTGCCAATTTGTGAGAGTTCAAGTCTTATCACTGTATTAGTGGCTGTTTTTCTTTTTATCCCTGTCAAATACCTCTCCATTCTGTACATCTAGACCAGGAGTTTACACACTTTCATGGCTTGAGATCTACTGTTTCAGTCTACAGGTCATCATGATCTACTTTTTACGGTCCCCTCATCATTTTTCCAAAAAAGCTTTGAAGCTGTTTAAAATGTGATTCAGTTCCTGTATTGATGTTTTACAGGGCAAGTGACTGATAAATCACACTGACCTTATCCATAGGATTATCTGCTCTGAATGGTATCAGTCAGGTTTATCTGGACAGGAGCTGCTGATACTGATTCTCAACAGTTTTTCAGGTGTTCATCAGTAAGAACTGACCCATATTTGGACTTCATTATTTTCATGTGGGAAAAGGCAGTTCCAAACTGACCAGCAAAGGCCCTCGACTTCATATAAGTGTCAGATTGTAGGTTAAAATTTCTCCCTCAGAAAACATTATAAATTAGCGCTGCTTTACGCGGGATGAGGTGTAGTTCTGGTAGCAAACCGCAAATTAAACAAACAGTGGCCACATGTCATGTCAGTCACGCTGAGCTGTTTGAATGAGGAACGATGTACCAGTGTGTACTGTGTGATCGATGTATTGGGCTCCTCTGATCTAGACTCTCTGTCAGAATGAATCCTGACGGACCTGAAAACATGGTTGTCCACATACTTTCGTCATCTAATGTATAAATATCTGAGCAGTGATGCTGATTAAAAAAAGCTCAGTGTTACCAATGCAAGCGGTGAGCTAAACAGCACCATGTTTTCATTCAGGATTTTCAGCAGTTTAGCGAAGCGCAGGTCGTCGTACTCAAAGCGATCTCCAAACACGATGGAACAGATGATATTGGACACGGCGTTCATGGTCAGGTGGATCGGATCAAAGGCCTTTCCTTTCAAAACAGCCAGAAATTAAAAGTGAGCTACAAAATCTGAAGAGGCTTTACACCAGTACACTGAGTTACATCTTTACTGGATGCAGATGAGGATCTTCATGACTGACCTTCTTGTTTCAGTATCCATTACTGAAACACGTGTACGTGACCATTAAAATACCTACAAAATCATGAGAAAGCAAAAAGTGCCATTGAAGGCTCTATACTTTAGGTTTCTAAATCAATGACAGGAAGGGTGCAAGTTCAAATTCCACAAGTGGGTAAAATTTTGGTTATAACATGTAATAAGGAGGGATGTCCACATACTTTTAGCCATACAGTATATTGGTTCAAGATACAGAGTCATGGTAAACTGTACTGATAAAGGAACGAGAAGTCATGCAGTACTGACCGAACCCGCTGGTGATCCACTCCATTGTGGGCATGGACGGCCTTCCGGAAAACGCAGTTCCATTCTGAACCAGAGCTTCCTTCATCACATCTGGATTATTCAGCAACACTGTGGGCATCCTTCCAATGAACACGGTGCACAGATCACCATACCGCACCAGCTACAGAGGAAATATCCAAACCGAGGACCAAGTCAAGATGAATTTTCTCACAGTTCCAGTTTAATGTTTATATAGATGCTCTTTTTGTGACTTAGTGACACATTTCTTAATAAATGTTCATAAATTTAAGTTCTTTCACACAATTTGCATTGTCCTTCCTTTTCTCCCAATTTAGTCATTTCCAATTCACTATTAAAAGTTTTTGCTGCGTGCACCAACCCCAGACGCTAGAACGGCTAAGAGGGTAGCACCGAACACCTACAAGCCAGAATTACAAGCAAGTCATCAGGACAAAATCCATTCCAAATGCTTCATTTCAGCCAGATTTATTTATTCCAAAACCCGTTTTAATGTTTGTTTTGAGTCGACACCCTGCTGGAACACCAATGTACTGCTAAAATTAAAGACATTTGGGTTCAAGTTCATTCTTTATTATTCTGCAATTATAGTTTCTGCAATTTATTAGCACAGGATTTAACTACCAGCATTATGTCTGACAGTAGATACAGTGTTGTTGGGTTTAAATGCCTCATCTTTTCTCAGCGGGCAGCACGATGGCTCGGTGGGTAGCCTCACAGCAAGAAGGTCCTGTGTTCGATCCCCAGGTGGGCCGGTACGGGTCCTTTCTGTGTGGAGTTTGCATGTTCTCCCTGTGTCTGTGTGGGTTTCCTCCGGGTGCTCCGGTTTCTTCCCACAGTCCAAAAACATGCAAGTGAGGTAAACTAAAGATACAAAATTGTCCATGACTGTGTTTGACATTAAACTTGTGAACTGAAGTGTAAAACATGACGTTAAAATCCTAATAAAAAAATAAACAAACAAACCGCTTTTCTCAGCCAAACTTCTGGTCATTGTGAAAAAATAGCTGTCTTTGATCTATTTGATTCACTTTACATTGTGTTTATGGATAAATGACACAGATGTATGTATGTTACAGATGTATGAGTTACATACATCCTATGATCAAACAGCTTTCAAGACTTTAAGACTTCAAGACCATTGTAACACTTGAGGATCTCAACCTGAAGATCTCCAGTACAACCAGTGAGACCAGACCGACCAAAAAGACCAGAGCTACAGAGGTCAGGTCTAAATATCTCAGTACAGACTGCATGTTGAGAGAGCAGAAGTGTTTAGACTCACAGAGGAGCCTCAGCTCAGATTTATACAGGAACCGAGCAGTTTAAGTATGGCTTATATACAATGATCAGCCATAACATTATGACCACCTCCTTGTTTCTACACTCACTGTCCATTTTATCAGCTCCACTTACCATATAGAAGCACTTTGTAGTTCTGCAATTACTGACTGTAGTCCATCTGTTTCTCTACATGCTTTGTTACCCCCTTTCACCCTGTTTTTCAATGGTCAGGACACGGACATCGATGAGTGCTGGCTGCCCATGACCCTGTCGCCGGTTTACCACTGTTCCTTTCTTGGACCACTTTTGATAGATACTGACCACTGCAGACCGGGACACACCCCTCGCCCATTTTTCCTGATTCTAACATCAACTTTTTGTTATGAAAAAAGGTTCACTAACAGGTGCCGTGATGAAGAGATAATCAGTGTTATTCACTTCACCTGTCAGTGGTCACAATGTTATGCCTGGTCGGTGTATATAACTTGCTTGAGAACTTAATATCAGTAGGCGTGTCTGAATTGTCAGAACTTACAGATAAACGCTTTATCTGATTATATAGCTGGATGGATAAGCAGCTAGTGTAAACAAATGAAACCTATCTGGGTGTGTTTTTAGATGTGGTCAATCCAGTGTCTGCTTCCCACATTGTTTGCACGTTGCCACTCGTGTGTATATAGAAATCCTAAGAAATGTGGATCTAGTAAATTTTGGAGGACTGCAAGTTGAGGTACAAATTGTTTATTACAAATTTATTATATTGATTGAGTACTTTATTAATCCCCAAAGGGAAATTGTGGTGTCGCAGCAGCAATAACAATTATTACAAAAAACATCACACAATGACATTACAATGAGGTAAAAGAAAGAATAAAAAAAAATTAAGACAAATGTAAATACAAGTAAGATATAAAATCTAAAAATATATATAAAGAAAATAAAATATAATAATATAAAATATAAGAATATAAAATCATCTAACAGGACAAGAACAAAAGAAAAAAAGAAAAATAAAAAGGGGGGAGCCTAACGGTGCAGTTACAGATGTGCAATTTAAAACTGTGCAAATAAAACAGTACCATGTGCAAATTGTAAGTTTAATTGTCTTTTGTGGGTGTTATAGGTTCTTCGTCCTTCTCTTGCACCAGTGAGAGTTATTATAGGTTGCCACCGCTGTGGGCAGAAATGACTTCCTATAGCGCTCTTTGTTGCAGCGGAAGTTGGCGGAACCTTCCACTAAAGGCACTTTGCTGTTTAATCAGCAGGTCGTGTAACGGGTGTGTGGTGTTGTCCATTACGTTGAGCAGCTTGTGCAAAATTCTCTGCTCAATAACCAGCTCTAGGGGCTCCAGAGCAAAACCCAGCACAGAACCAGCCTTCCTGGTTAAAAATGTGTAGCATCTTGCTGCATACATTGAAGGACCTGAGCCTCCTATAAAAATAAAGTCTGCTCTGGCCCTTTCTGTAGACAGCCTCAGTGTTGCACTTCCAGTCTAGTCTGTCGTCAAGATGGACACCAAGGTATCTGTAATTTTCCACCACCTCCACATCCTCCTCCAGGATACAGAGGGGTTTCAAAGCAGTCCTGGTCTTCCTGAAGTCTAGGACCATCTCTTTTGTCTTGGCCACATTTAAAAGAAGGTGGTTGTTCCTTGACCATGAGACAAAGTGGTCACCCAGATCCCTGTACTCACCCTCATCTCCACCACTAATACACCCCACCACTGCTGAGTCATCTGAGAACTTTTGTAGATGACAGGACTCAGAGTTGTACTGAGGTATACAGGGTGAAGAGAAAGGGTGAGAGAACAGTCCCCTGCGGTGCTACTATGCTGCTAACCACCTGATCACCTAAACACCTCCTTTCAGTCTCACAAAATGCGGACTGTCTGTCAGGTAGTCAGTAATCCAGGAGGTTGTGAAGGTGTCCACTTGCATTAATTGGAGCTTCTCTATATAACAATATAACAATACATAATACTTTTAAAAGAATTGCTCTAGAACAAATAGAAACAGCATAACTTTATTTAAAAACAAATTTACAACCAATGATGAATAGTGCTGAAGATTAGAAGCGCAGTAAAATTCAGACAGAAATAAAGAAATAAAAGAGATTAATACGACTATGGTGGTCTGGTAACCAGAACAGTGCAGCTACCATCTTAAGTGTAAAGCAAATCACCACAAAAAGAGACACCAAATACATAAAACACTTTACCACACATCAATCCAAGCAAAACAGTGCCAGGACTCCGGCGACACACCTTAGTGGTATAGCCCAACCTACCACTATATTTGGGGAGATGGGAGGAAAGGTGTGGCACAAACACCTAAAATTATTATTAACAATTATTAGAAGGATTGTCTACTCCTGCAGATCATTTGGAACGGATGGGGCATTTTCACCGTACCCACAATGCCATCCAGATCAACAGGTGGTGTATTGGGGGGCCAGGAGAACTGAAGCCTCTGCAGCAGAGAGGTGAAGAAGATGAAGAGCTCTGTCCTGGCAAGAGACTCGCCGAGACAAACCCTCGGACCTGCAGCACAGAGACGTCACAGACATCACGCCGTTAAGAACATCATGTTATCTACTAATAGCTTTTCGAACTACAGGGCAGTAGGTATCATCATCTCACCCAGAGAGAAAGGAAGGAAGAATTCGTCTTTGCAGAACTGGCCGTTCTCATCCAGAAAGTTCTCGGGGTTGAACGTGTCCGGATGTTTCCAGTGATCTTTATCCGTCATTACGGCTGTTAAATTGGTCATGATCAGCGTTTCCTAGTTCGAGCACAATCATACACCGATCAGCCATAACATTAAAACCACCTTCTTGTTTCTACACTCACTGTCCATTTTATCAGCTTCACTTTGTAGTTCTACAATTACTGACTGTAGTCCATCTGCATACTTTTTAAACCTGCTTTCACCCTGTTCTTCAATGGTCAGGTATTATTTAGGTGGTGGATGATTCTCAGCACTGCAGTGACACTGACATGGTGGTGGTGTGTTAGTGTGTGTTGTGCTGGTATGAGTGGATCAGACACAGCAGCGCTGCTGGATGTTTTTAAACACCTCACTGTCACTGCTGGACTGAGAATGGTCCACCAACTAAAAATATCCAGCCAACAACGGCCCGTGGGCAGCATCCCGTCACCACCGATGAAGGTCTAGAAGATGAGCTACTCAAACAGCAGCAATAGATGAGCGATCGTCTCTGACTTTACATCTACAAGGTGGACCAACTAAGTAAGAGTGTCTAATAGAGTGGACAGTGAGTGGACACAGTGTTTAAAAACTCCAGCAGTGCTGTTGTGTCTAATATACACCTTCAGGATGAATTGGAACACTATGAAGTGAGCTTTGGAACGGATGTCCAACAAGTTGATAGAAAGATGTCCACGTACTTTAGGCCAAAACAGTTCTTGCAAGTTCATTATGAGAAATATACATACAGCATCATGAATGTGGCATGGTCTCCCAGTTCCTCATTAAGTATTATGATTGACTACATTGGGGACTTCTCTGTGCCCTCATGTATAAGGTTTGACTGCAGCCATTTAAAGTACATAGAACAAATTGACACCCTGTTCTGAAACATATTCGTCAGATTACTACAAAAAGCACAATGAGAAACAGGTCTGCTAAAACTGGAAGAAGCTGCTAAAACCTGGCTGACACTGTCCACAGTCAAGTAAGCTTTAGATCACCACTGGCTTAGAGGCTAGAACGAAAAAGGGAGCCCTCGCTTCCTGAACACCTAATGTATCTTTTACAAACAGCAGCCTCTAAGCCCATTGTTCTGGATTGATTGTGGACCGGGTCACCTATGTTCTATCTGCAGGATCCAGAGGGTGCAGGAACGTATCTACAAATGATGAGACCAACCACAGAGATTCCAGTCAGGAGAGATTACCTTAGGGATGGTGTACCCTCGTAGCTGTGTTGTCTGCGTGGTTGAGTGAAACACGCCGAGTGGGAGAATGTTCCCACAGCGCATGATCTCATGAACGGTGGCGAGTGTGTACGGGAGTTTTGCTCGGTCGTCCATGCTAGGGGCTCGATCGTAACCCAACACGCGAACGATCTCCTCATGGCAGCGCTCTAGAGTCCAGGAGAAGAAAAGCAGAGAACAGAAAGATTGTGTAAAATAAAAACCACTTTATTCTACCCACTGCACCTTTAAACTGAGGCGGTGTGCATTAACAGCTGGGATCTGAGAGTCTTTTGGAAAAGTACCTTGAACATCTGGATGGTTCATCATAAAAATGAAGCCCCATCTGAGCGTGGTCGATGTGGTCTCAGTTCCAGCGAGGAAGAGATCAGAGGTGGACATTACCAGGTTCTCCTCGTGAAACGTCGAGTCTTCGCTTGAGCTGTTCTGCTCAAAAGGAGAAGTCATATTTAAATAACATCCAATCATATTTAGACAGCTGGAAACTGTTGGTATGTGGACGCATGACCCTCACACCTTCTACCGAATCATGTTTGAGCCGTTATATGAAGTCACAGTGTGTCTGTACAGTATTGTGTTCATTCCAGTTCATTTACTTGTGTATTAGCACATTTGCATGTCAAACTACGTCTGCATGGACGGACGGAACAAGAACGCTGTGCTGGAACAAGAAAGGACCTTCAAACTGTTAATAATTAGTGTAGTTTACTACCTTGCTTATCTCCATGAGGTAGGCATCAATGAAGTCGCGGTGATTTTCAGGATCCAGCGTCTTTCTGTGCTCCACCATGGCCTCTCGGATGAAGTCCTTTAAAGCCTTGGCATTCTGATAGATCTTCTGATGTGGACCAGGGAGGTGCATTGTGAAGGGAAAAAAGTGGACCATCTGTAATAGAGAATACAGCAGAAGTCAAAAATGTACATGGTAGAGGCTTCATGTTTGTGTAGCAGCTTCAAGACTCACAGCAATATAAAGCTTGCTTATCCATCCAATCATCCAATTCACTCTCCATATGTCATCTATCTACCTGTTCATCCACCTACCCAACCAACCCCACCTATCTGTCCATCATTCTGAAAGTATTTGGACACCTTTTCAATTATTAAAGGTGTATAAAATAATCTATATACTTTTAACATAGAGTTTGGTGTGTTGAGATTCCAACAAGCTTATGGTCAGGTGTCCACATACTTTCGCCATCTAATGTATAAATTAGATGTATAAATTAGTATGTATAAATCTCACCTGGTCCCTCAACACCAGTTCCATCACCAAGAAAGCCCAGCAGCGTCTCTACTTTTTGAGAAGACTGAGGAAAGCTCATCTGCCACCCCCCATTCTCACCACGTTCTACAGAGGAACAATCGAGAGCATCACTGTCTGGTTCGGAAATTGTACTGCGTCGGACCTCAGGACTCTCCAGCGAGTAGTGAGGACAGCTGAAAAGATCATCGGGGTCGCTCTTCCATCTCTCACGGACATTTTTAACACCCGCTGCATCCGCAAAGCTCTCAGCATTGTGGACGATCCAACCCATCCATCACATGGACTTTTTACTCTGCTCCCGTCTGGGAGACGATACCGCAGCATCCAGACCAACACAACCAGACTGTGTAACAGTTTTATCCCACAAGCAATCAGACTCCTCAACTCAGTACTGCAACAATTTCCTCCGGAAATTTTTCTGCTGCCACACACTGAACTATACTGACTATGTTAGACTGTTTTTACCTGTTTATTCAAATAACGAAAAAGTCTTTTTGTATTTTTGCACCTTATTTACTTCTTAGGCTTCATTGCCAATTTTACGCTGCTAATGTACATGTCACTACCTCATGAACCATTGTACCATCTATTCACCATCATGTACTAACACTTGTCTTTAGTCCTGTCTTCTAATTACTTGTTTAGATTAGGGATAATTAGGAATATCTTTTGTAGTTATTTATTATAGGATTTTTTGTATTTATTGTTGTATTTACACTGTTTTGTCTTGCACTTTTTGTACCGTGTTACACCGTGATCCTAGAGGATCGCTGTTTCGTTTCAATATGTACCTGTATGTAGCTGAAATGACAATAAAACCTCTCTGACTCTGACTCTGAAATATCTGAGCAGTGATGCTGATTAAAAAAAGCTCAGTGTTACCAATGCAAGCGGTGAGCTAAACAGCACCATGTTTTCATTCAGGATTTTCAGCAGTTTAGCGAAGCGCAGGTCGTCGTACTCAAAGCGATCTCCAAACACGATGGAGCAGATGATATTGGACACGGCGTTCATGGTGAGATGGATCGGATCGAAGGCCTTTCCTTTCAAAACAGCCAGAAGTTAAAAGTGAGCTACAAAATCTGAAGAGGCTTTACACCAGTACACCAGTACAATCTTTACTGGGTGCAGATGAGGATCTTCATGACTGACCTTCTTGTTTAAGCATCTCTTTGATGAGACATTGTGCTTCCTCAGACACTCGTTCCTCCACGGATTTCTTCCCCAGACCGAAGTTACGCAGCGTGTGGAGAGCAAAACGTCGCTGCTGCTTCCACATATGACCGTACGTGACCATCACAATACCTGCAAAGAAATAAGGAAGCAAAAATGGTCATAAAGGCTCTATGCTCTAAGTTTTCCATACTAAGAACTTGTAAAGACCCTTGGGATGAATTGGAACAGTGATAGAGAGTCAGGTCTTCTTCTCTAAATAAATGCCTGACCTCAAATGTTTTTTTGACTGAATGGACACCAAAATCTTGTGGAATCTTGTGGTTCTGACCCATATTAATGTCCATGGTTTGGTAATGAGACGTCTAACAGGCTCATGCTCAGGTGTCTGAACTGCAATGATAAATGAATGAGAAGTCATGCAGAACTGACCGTATCCATTGGTGATCCACTCCATTATGGGCATGTACGGCCTTCCGGAGAACGCAGTTCCATTCTGAACCAGAGCTTCCTTCATCACATCTAGATTATTCAGCAACACCAAGGGTCTCTTTCCTATGTGCAGGGTGGACAGATCACCATACCGCACCAGCTGCAGAGGAAATATCCAAACCAAAGACTCACAGTTCCAGTCCATGGTCATGAAAGTTTAATCATTTCTGCAACTGTTGGAAATATCTACTGGGTCAAAAAAAATTAATATTTTTTATTATTTTCTTCATGCATTTTCTCCCCTTTTTCTCCTTTTAGCGTGTCCAGGCACCATCAATCAGCAAGCGGAGGTCGTAATTGCACCAGTCATGAGAGAGAGATCCCATCTGGCTTAGTCCCGCCCCTATCTGAACAACAGGCCAATCGTTGTTCATGTGGCCGCTCAGCCTTAGCCGGCAGGCAGAGCTGAGATTCGATACGATGTATTCGAGATCCCATCTCTGGTTCCAGCGTGTGTTTTTACAGCTGCGCCACCTGAGCGGCATATATGACACTTTTAATATGCTTTTTGCATTTTTTTTCTCTTTTCTCCCAATTTAGTCATTTCTAATTCCCTATTTAAATTTTTTTTGCTGCTTGTACCACCCTTACAATGGCAGCGAAGGGCCGCAGACTAGCACCCGGCACCTCTGACACGTAAAGTCAATGGTATCTTCACACATAAGCAAGACCCATGTGGTTTCCAGCTTTTCCCAACATGGACTGAGATTTCTCTGGATTCCTTGAACCTTTTCACAATGTCATGTATAGTAGATGGTGAAAGAGTTAGAATCTTGCATTGAATTTAAACTGTGTGACAATTCTCTCATAAGGTTTGGTAGATAGTGGTGAGCCACGACCCATCATTGCAAAGACTGATCCTTTGGTGGGTCTACTTTTATACCCAATCATGATTCACTCACATGTTACCACCTTACCAAAATAATGTAACTTCAATATTTTATTAACTTTTCACTCTTGAGTGTGTGTGACATCAAATTCTACACATTTCTACATGTTATAAATATAATGATCAGTAAAAACCCTGAAATCTTTTCTTTTGTGAGTTAAATCAAGTCTTAAGAGAAATGAAACCAGAAACTGACCGATCTGATGAGACCCACAGGATCGTTTAAGAACAGTAATGTAGTCCCAGCAAACGGCAGTGGTGTAGGTCCAGGAGGTAACTGTCTTTTTAATGATCTCAACCTGAAGATCTCCAGTATAACCAGTGAGACCAGACCGACCAACACGGCCAGAGCTACAGAGGTCAGGTCTAAATATCTCAGTACAGACTGCATGTTGAGAGAGCAGAAGTGTTTAGACTCTGCACAGAGCCTCAGTTCAGGTTTATACAGGAACCGAGCAGGAAGAGCAGGAGGGGGGATCTGGATTTTCCTTAGCGTGATGTGACCTCGGAGGTAAATTCCGAAAAAATCTGGATGTGAGCAGGTTACCAGAAATACCTGTATATTCCGCTATCCCTGTATTAGAGCAATAATTAATATACAACTGTATATAAAATAACCTTTAACAATTATTAATTATTGCTCTTACACCTGCATAAAAGACTGAATAAATTGAATCACAGCATTACGTAAATATAGTATTTTCTCTCACTAAAGGTCAACTTTATTTAGGTTATTTCTAAACTGTATTCTTACTTTTTATGCAAACAATTTACATTTTATTTCTGAATAAAATTAAAGAGACATTTTTTAGATTTAACAAAACAGTCTCTGTACATGAAACTAATGCCTGTAATACACAGAGTCCGCCAGTAGGGGGCAGCCCTGCTTTGCAGCAGTGGTCACGTTAGTTTCTAGCACAAAAGTTACGACAAAAATGAAATTCTTTCATTTTAATTAACACGTTTTAATAAAAGTTTGTGTAAATAAGTGCAAAACTGCAGTGCAGATAAATCATTCATATTAAAAATATTATTAAAATCGAGGCAGCATCAGTTTAATTCTCAGTCTCAAGCGATCGTGCTAATTAAACCATTAATGGTCTCACCAAGAAATTAATGTTTATTCTCTGCATTTATTAGTTTCTTAGGACTTTACCAACAACAAACAATTAATATTGTTTTACTAGTGCACACAGTATCTTTCTATGAGCCTCTATCACAAAAATTATGCAACTTTTATGGATGATTTTCAGCTGCTAGCTTCAAGTTGACATACAGGTTAAAAATGCTGTTTTCTTAAAACTATCTTAAAAATATTTAACACATCTTACATAAGTTGTGCAGTTCTGTACAACATATGCTAAATGAGCTTTGGAGTATGTGGCAGGAATCACATTCCACATTAACTTCTATTTATTGCATTTTACACTATTTGTCCCAACTATTTTGGAATTGGGGTTTACATGTGATCAAATGTCCAGTGAACATATGTGCACAGTAATGGTCTGCATCTACATTTAGAAAAATAGCAAAACAAACCCAGGACTGCAGAACACGCCCTGTTCAGCTCTGATTTCACAGCATGAGGTAACAAAAGTGAAATGTAAACGTGACAGGAAGTTGCCCCATTCATGGCAAAAGTAAAAACCAGTCCAATAACCTTCCCTCCAGATCCCCCCTCCTGCTCTTCCTGCTCGGTTCCTGTATAAACCTGAGCTGTGGCTCTGTGCAGAGTCTAAACACTTCTGCTCTCTCAACATGCAGTCTGTACTGAGATATTTAGACCTGACCTCTGCAGCCCTGGCCGTGCTGGTCGGTCTGGTCTCACTGGTTCTGCTGGAGATCTTCAGGTTGAGCTCCTCGAGGAGCCGATGTCCTCCTGGACCTACACCACTGCCGTTTGTGGGGAACATGGTTCAGTTCATGAAGAACCCAATGGACTGCATCAGATCGGTCAGTTTCTGATTTTTTATTTATTTTAAGAAGCTTTATGATTTAAGTCAGGTTTAGTGGAGCAGGTGAAGCAGGTCAGAGATCAGTAGAAGGTCAGAAGCCTGGCTTTTTTTTTCTCAGAAATGTTTTTACACTGGTGTAAAAGCTTATGCAACACCATAGAAACCAGCCAGTGTCGCTTATCTCAGTCCCGCTCCCTCCCGCCCTGTTACTGTAGAACATTAACCAATATATCTGATCAGTTATCAACAAACTCGTCGTGCCAAGAGTACCAAATTGTTTTTATGGCCGAAAGTATTTGGACACCTGATCAAGAGCTTGTTGGACATCCTGTTCCAAAACCGTGTGCATTAGGAAGGTTTTCCACAAGATTTCGGAATGTGTTTGTGGGAATATGTGCCTCTTTATTCAAAATAGCGTTCGTAAGGTCAGACACTAATGTTGGACGAGAAAGCTTAGATCAGGGATCTGCACAGGCCACTGGAGTTTATCCAAACCAAACTTGTGGAGTCATGTCTTTATGGACCTTGCTTTGTGCACAGATATGTATTATATAACAATCCCATCAACACTGCTGCACCTACTATAATAATATCAGTACAGCACACATACAGTACAATGTCATTCATCACATCATCTGGACACCTGACCATGAGCTTGCTGGACATCCCAGTTTAAAAACAAATGCTATTAAAATAGAGTGACCTCTATGTGATCTTTTCGGCTATATTCACAAGACTTTGAAGTAAGTATGTGGGAATTTGTGCAGCATTTGTATGGCTGGGCACGGATGTTGGTCAAGAAAGCTCTGTACAGGACACTGGAGCTTCTTTAAAGCAAGCTTTTCTTCATGTCTTTATAGAGCTTGCTCACAATGGAACAGGACACACGTTAGCAATTGCTGTGGCAGAAACACAAGAATTCAAAATTTAGAAAGGGTGTCCCAATACTTTTGGTCCATACAGTGTAACGCTGTTAGTGGAACAGTCATCCTGAACAATGCACTTGTAGTATCAATCTGACTCTTTATCTCTGCAGACGGTGAAGTATGGGGAGCTGTGCTCCTTGTATGTAGGGAGGAGACCCATGATCATACTGAATAACATAGACGTAGTGAAGGAAGCGCTGGTCCAGAATGGAACCGTGTTCTCCGGGAGGCCGTTCCTGCCATTGATACACTGGATCACCAAGGGGTACGGTCAGTAATGCGTGATCATACTGTCTAGTATTTCTACAGATGATTAGTTATTAGTTAAACCGTAACCCTCACGCTTACTTCGCCTTCATTTTGTAGGTATTGTGATGGTTACGTATGGTCATGTGTGGAAGCAGCAGCGACGCTTCGCTCTCCACACACTGCGTAACTTTGGTCTGGGGAAGAAATCCGTGGAGGAACGAGTGGCCGAGGAAGCACAGTATCTCATCAAAGAGATGCTCAAAGAAGAAGGTCAGTCATGAAGATCTTCATCATAGCCAATTCCTTATTGCACTCATGAACTGTGCTGCAGTAGTGAGTCCTACACTGGCAGGAAAGGGGTGCAGGCTAACATTCGTGTCCTTCAATATGTGTGGAGCCAACGGCCGCTTCTTTTTATATATGGAGCCGAGCGCCTACACAGACACACCTAGGGCTCAAACAGGGTTCCTCATTCCTAGTGCAAGCATGAACTCTGCTGACCGGTCGAGGCGTCTGCATGGTGAAAGGCTGATCACAGTCAAGAAGTAATTGGTGACTCCGCCCTCCTTCATTAGTGATGGGGGTGGTATAGAGATGAGCTTTAATTGGCTACGACTGGAGTGGGTAAAATTATTTGTCCTGCACCCGTGCCAGTGTCTCAGCTGGACAGTAGGAGTCGCTATTGCATTGGTGAGTAGGTGAACACACATTCAGTCGTCCTCAGCACAGACATAACCAAGGGTGTTTGTAGAGAACCCAACCAGGCCGGTGGCACCTCTGAGATTCGAACTTGCTTACATTTATACTCACAGCTTTTTACTGTTTTAAAGGAAAGCCTTTGGATCCCATCCACCCCATCATGAACTCCGTCTCCAACATCATCTGCTCCATCGTCTTCGGAGATCGCTTCGATTACGACAACAAGCGCTTTGCCAACCTGCTGGAGATCCTGAATGAAAACAGTCAGCTCACTGGCTCGTCTGTTGGAGTGGTAATGTTACTGCACGCAAGCTTTTCTTCTAACTTACATACTCAGCGTACTGTTAGCACCTGAACACAAACGCAAATTCATTTCACGTGTTGCGAGAATGATCAGGTCAGAAATACTGTAAAACTTGTGTGTGTGCCGATGTATTCTGATATAAACTATATTACGCTCCTGTCCCACCTTTTTACAATTCCCTGCATTTCCCCTCACACCGTATCTTGCATTCTCATTGGCTGTTCGACATAGCACTCATTGCTAGTCGGGCAACTCAGATTCAGATATCTGACATGCTAGAAATCTTGCTTTGGCGAGCCGCTCAGATTGAGTTGTTGGGTAGTTCGCACATAGCAATTGAGAGCCAAGTTTCGATCAGCGACCAGTCGGCGAGATGTTGCAATGTTGCAAATAATAAAAAAAAAACACTTGATGACGTCTTGAAGGCAGCACATGTTGCTCTAAGATCTCAATGTACTTTTCTGCATTAATGCTGCCATCACAGAAGTGTAAATGACCTTTCCCGAGGGCACTGACACGCCCCCATACCATGACAGACCCTGGTACTGACACACCCCATACCATGACAGACCCTGGTACTGACACACCCCATACCATGACAGACCCTGGCACTGACACACCCCATACCATGACAGACCCTGGCACTGACACGCCCCCATACCATGACAGACCCTGGTACTGACACACCCCATACCATGACAGACCCTGGCACTGACACACCCCATACCATGACAGACCCTGGCACTGACACGCCCCCATACCATGACAGACCCTGGCACTGACACACCCCATACCATGACAGACCCTGGCACTGACACGCCCCCATACCATGACAGACCCTGGCACTGACACACCCCATACCATGACAGACCCTGGCACTGACACACCCCATACCATGACAGACCCTGGCACTGACACGCCCCCATACCATGACAGACCCTGGCACTGACACACCCCATACCATGACAGACCCTGGCACTAACACACCCCATACCATGACTGGCTTTTGGACCTGTTGCTGATAACAGTCTGGATGGTCCTTTTCATTTTGGTCCGGAGCTTGCTGATGGAATGCTGATTCATCTGACCACATTACACATTCCCACTGTGTGATGGTCCATCCTAGATGCCTCCGAGCCCAGAAAAGTCGATGCCACTTCTGGACATGATTAACATGAGGCTTCTTTTTTGCACAGTAAAGTTTTAAGAGTGTTCAGATTAAGCTTGCACCCTTGGTCTTTATGCACTGATATTCCTCCTAATGATATTATGCACTGTAGAGGGAGAAATATGCAAATCCCTTCCAATCTTTCTTTGAGGTTCATTGTTTTTAAACATTTCAATCATTTTCTCACACATTTGTGGACAGACTGGAGATCCTCTGATCATCTTTGCTCATCAGAGACTCTCAGCCTTTCCTGGATGCTGCTTTTGTACCAAACCATGATTACAATCACCTGTTTGGAATCACATCATTATTTAGTTTTTTCACCTTACCCTAAATTGCCCCTGTCCCAACTTTTTTTGGAATGTGTTGCAGGCCTGAAGTGCAGGAATGGAGGTATACTAATAAATGAAATGAAGTTAAGCAGATAAAACATGATGTATCCCAGGTTCATCCTGTCTGTAATCAAATAAAAGTCAAAGGAAATGTAACAAACACTGCGTTTTTATATACCGTTCCATATATAAGCGTTTTATTGCTTGAATAATATATTTAAGATGTTTAAGTATGACCCATGGTCCTAATCAAAGCTCTGAAATGTTCTCGTTCTCCTGCAGATATTTAACTTGATCCCCATCATCAAATACTTCCCTGGTCCTCAACAGAAGGTCTACAGAAATGCCAGTAATTTAATAGAGTTCATTCGTGAAGCCATGCTGGAGCACAAGAAGACCCTGGACCCTGAAAATCCCCGGGACTTTATCGATGCCTACCTGCTGGAAATGAGCAAGGTAAGAGATTGAAGGTTCACGTGAAGATCTTCAGAGATTAAATGGTTTACTGACCAAGCGTTTCAATTTTTATGTTATCTTCGAGGAAGGTGGAGCAGTTCTGATTCATCCAGATGTAGTTTATAGTTGGGTGTCCCAATGTGTCAGATTTCTTCTGTGAAATAAATGAGGTTAATGGACTGAACGAGAAGGAAGGTTTTCAGGGCCGTTCGCAAAAACAACATAAACTACCTGCCAAAAGTACCTGGACACCCGATAATAGGCATGTTGGAAATTCCATTTCAAAATCATGGGCATTGCAATGCAGCTAAAACAGCCTTAACCCTTCTGAAAAGGCTTTTCACAAAATTTAGAAGTGCACCTGTGGGAATTTGTGCTCATTTAGTCAAAAAAATGTTTTTACGTTTGCTGCATTACAGAAATGAGTCAAACCGCAGAGCAGTTGTAACCTAGCAGTTAAGGAACTGGACTAGTAATCAAGAGGTTGCTGGTTCAAGCCCCACCACTGCCAGGTCACGACTGTTGGGCCCTTGAGCAAGGCCCTTAACCCTCAGTTGCTTACCCTTAAGTTCTGGAAGTCACTTTGGATAAAAAAAAGACTCTGCTAAATGCTGAACATGTAAATGTAAACATGCATAAGCTGCCTTCTATGTGTTGCAGTAAGGGGGCACTGTATACATTTGGAAGTGTGTCTGTGGGAATTTATGCTCATTTAGTCAAAAGAGGATTTCTTCAATCAGACACATTTGTTAGGTGAAAAAACCTGGCTCACACTTAAAGTTCCAATTCATCCCAAAGTTGTTTAATGGCATTGAGATCGAAGCTCTGTGCAAACTTAATATTCATGAGCAGTGTCCACATACTTTTGGCCATACAGTGTAAAAATACAAATAAAATATAAGACAATATTAGAGTGACTTTCAGTTACTCAACTTTCTGCAGCCAATTCACCTTCTGCATTTTTTATGTGGTGAAAGAAGACCGGAAAATCCAATGGAAATCCACACAGTAATAATATACAGTAATATCCTTTGATTTTGACTTGCAGAATGAATCGAATGAGGACTCGACATTTCACGAGGAGAACCTGTTAATGTCCACCGCTGATCTCTTCATTGCTGGAAGTGAGACCACAGCCACCACTCTCAGATGGGGCCTCATATTCATGATGAACCATCCCGAAATTCAGGGTACCGTCATCTTCTGTTACCTGTGACTGAAACCAGTTTACCATTTTACACTGTACAGGCTCTGAGACATGGAGTCACGTGTTTACAGCTTTTTGGACTACCAAAACCATGTGTTGCCTCGCCTTTGTGGCTACAACAGCCTTTACTCCTCTCTGAAGACCTTCTGGGATATTTTGGGTGGCGCCGACGTGTCTGTGGAAATCTGTGCCCATTCTGTCTAAGGAGAATTTAATAATGGATGAGAAGATTTGGGTTGCCATTGGCGTTTCCAAAAGTGTAAAATCTAGCTAATTTATGCATCTACCTATCTATCAATTCATCCATCAAATACATTTGTTTAACATCCATTTAATCAATCCTTCTATCCATCTAACCATACATCCGTCTAATACACTCATTCATCAATTCCATTGAATCCATCCAACCATCCATCCACTCATTTATCAAATCCATCCATCCAATACACTAATTTATCAATTCCATCAAAATTATTCATCCGTCCATCCAGCCATCCATCCATCCATTGATCCATCCATCCATATATCCATCCATCAGTCCATCCATTCATCCATCCGTCCATCAGTCCGTCCATTTATCCATCCAATACACTAATTTATCAATTCCATCAAAATTATCTGTCTATCTATTCATCCATCCATCCATCCATCCATCCATCCATCAGTCCATCAATTCACCCAGTTCTATATTACTTTATCCATCCATCCAATACACTAATTCATCAGTCCCATCAAATAAATCCATCCATCTATGTATGTAGAAATAAAAGACAGGTATTGCTGTATAATCTGTGATGCTTTTCTTCATCTCCTGTTTTTCCCAGAACGCTGTCACCAGGAGATCGTTCGTGTTCTGGGATACGATCGAACTCCCAGGATGGACGACCGAGCAAAGCTGCCCTACACACACGCCATCGTTCATGAGATCCAGCGCTACGGAAACATCGCGCCTCTGGGTGTGATACACCAAACCACTCAGACAACCGAGCTACGAGGCTACACCATTCCTGCGGTAATGAGGAACTATTTATTACATACTAATGTTACATGCATGCTTATTCTCACTTTAAACCCAGATGCAGTGGAAGCACTTTTATTTCTTTATCAAGAGAAGTTGAATTGACTCTGTTTGAAAATTGGCAGGGAACTGAGATTTCACCCAATCTGATGGCTGTAATGATGGATAAAGATCACTGGAAACATCCGGACACGTTCAACCCCGAGAACTTTCTGGATGAGAACGGCCAGTTCTGCAAAGACGACTTCTTCCTGCCTTTCTCTCTGGGTGAGTTGTGGTTTTAGTAGAGCAGAAATTACTGCAAACTATGGTTTAATAAGTTCCATGTGAGCCGTAAGCTCAATACTTCGTTTGTTTTTGCAACCATAGGAGCCTTTAATCCTCTGGGAATGTTTGTCTCTAGATTTTGGGGTGTGTTGTACCTCAATTTATGTTATTATGATAATTATGACATTTAGCAGACGTACTATTTGCCGGTCAGGCGTCTAAATACAGAAACGATTGGCTATGTCTGAGGTGGGATGGCCAAATTCCCAACAGACACACTCCTCCAAGTCTTGTAGAAAGGCTTCCAAAAAAGTGGGAGCAATTTAATATAAATGCCCATGGTTTGAAAGGGTATTTTGTCCATTTATTTTGTCCATATAGTGTACAGGGGTTGGACAAAATAACTGAAACACCTGGTTTTAGACCACAATAATTTATTAGTATGGTGTAGGGCCTCCTTTTGCGGCCAATACAGCGTCAATTCGTCTTGGAAATGACATATACAAGTCCTGCACAGTGGTCAGAGGGATTTTAAGCCATTCTTCTTGCAGGATAGTGGCCAGGTCACTACGTGATGCTGGTGGAGGAAAACGTTTCCTGACTCGCTTCTCCAAAACACCCCAAAGTGGCTCAATAATATTTAGATCTGGTGACTGTGCAGGCCATGGGAGATGTTCAACTTCACTTTCATGTTCATCAAACCAATCTTTCACCAGTCTTGCTGTGTGTATTGGTGCATTGTCATCCTGATACACGGCACCGCCATTGGATGCACATGGTCCTCCAGAATGGTTCGGTAGTCCTTGGCAGTGACGCGCCCATCTAGCACAAGTATTGGGCCAAGGGAATGCCATGATATGGCAGCCCAAACCATCACTGATCCACCCCCATGCTTCACTCTGGGCATGCAACAGTCTGGGTGGTACGCTTCTTTGGGGCTTCTCCACACCGTAATTCTCCCGGATGTGGGGAAAACAGTAAAGGTGGACTCATCAGAGAACAATACATGTTTCACATTGTCCACAGCCCAAGATTTGCACTCCTTGCACTATTGAAACCGACGTTTGGCATTGGCACGAGTGACCAAAGGTTTGGCTATAGCAGCCCGGCCGTGTATATTGACCCTGTGGAGCTCCTGACGGACAGTTCTGGTGGAAACAGGAGAGTTGAGGTGCACATTTAATTCTGCCGTGATTTGGGCAGCCGTGGTTTTATGTTTTTTGGATACAATCCGGGTTAGCACCCGAACATCCCTTTCAGACAGCTTCCTCTTGCGTCCACAGTTAATCCTGTTGGATGTGGTTTGTCCTTCTTGGTGGTATGCTGACATTACCCTGGATACCGTGGCTCTTGATACATCACAAAGACTTGCTGTCTTGGTCACAGATGCGCCAGCAAGACGTGCACCAACAATTTGTCCTCTTTTGAACTCTGGTATGTCACCCATAATGTTGTGTGCATTGCAATATTTTGAGCAAAACTGTGCTCTTACCCTGCTAATTGAACCTTCACACTCTGCTCTCACTGGTGCAATGTGCAATTAATGAAGATTGGCCACCAGACTGGTCCAATTTAGCCATGAAACCTCCCACACTAAAATGACAGGTGTTTCAGTTATTTTGTCCAACCCCTGTATATCTAGTCATGTCAGGGTTTTTAACAGGTTATATCTGGCAACCCTGACTGTAAAACGTCCCCATTAGCTCACAAGATGTTTTTTCTTGGTCAAATCCTAAGTGATACCCTTTTTACAACTAAATTACAATAATGCAGTACAATGCAGATCATTGTGTATTTTTTCCATTTTTATCAAATGTTTTATCCTGGTCAGGGTCTCAGCATGTTAGATTCCACCGGGACAGGGTGCCATTCAATCACAATCTATGTCCACTCTATTAGACACTCCTACCTAGTTGGTCCACCTTGTAAATGTAAAGTCAGAGACGATCGGTCATCCATTGCTGCTGTTTGAGTCGGTCATCTTCTAGACCTTCATCAGTAGTCAGTGGTAAGTGTAGAAACAAGGAGGTGGTTTTAATGTTATGGCTGAACGGTATACACTGATGTGTCACTATATATGTACGTATAGCTTTTATAGTGTGAAATCATCATACAGTTCCACCTCAAGTGTACAAACTCACTGACGTTTCTGTGCTGCAGGTCCGAGGGTTTGTCTCGGTGAGTCTCTTGCCAAGACTGAGCTCTTCATCTTCTTCACCTCTCTGATGCAGAGGCTGCAGTTCTCCTGGCCCCCCAATACCCCACCTGTTGATCTGGATGGCATTGTGGGTGTGGTCAGAATGCCCCACCCTTTCCAGACGATTTGCCGCAGTAGAGAGTGTAGTTCGGAGCCGAGCTCTCCCATAACGGCCTGATTCTGTGGATGGACTGCATTTTTAAACCGTACCATAACTGGCTGTAATATTTTATGATGTTTGAATACGGAGGTCACGTGGCAACAAAATGAAAACACAAAACAAACTTCCTGTTATGTTCACTATTAGATAAAGTAGGTAAACGGTGCTTAACTGCATATCAGGAGACCTGTGGGTCTTTTTTCCCATTGCATGTACAGTACAATGCACGACGCATCTGTTAGTTCCTGTCGCTGATTGCATTGTTTTAAGTGTTGGTCCTTCATGGTTCCTCAGTTCTGGTACCTGGAAATCAGAAAAAAGTGACACACACATTGTCTGTTCTTGGCAGATCTGAATACATATAGTAAAGCAAATAGATGTAAACACAGAAAAACAGGAACTTGTGCGGGATAGATATTATATGTGTTTTATGTTGTATGTGAAAACATGTCTGCAACCTAACGACTGTGACTAGAAGCACAAAAACAAAATGGTTTTTCATTCATTCATTCATTCATTGTCTTTTCCGCTTGTCCAATTACGGTCACGAGGGTTGCTGGAGCCTATCCCAGCTTTTCAATGGGCGCAAGGAACACAGTAATACCCTGGACGGGACGCCAGTCCATAGCAGGGCACACACACACATTCACTTACAGGGGAATTCAGTGTTTCCAATTAACCTGACTGCATGTTTTTGTACTGTGAGAGGAAACCGGACCCCCCGGAGGACACCCACGCAGACACGGGGAGAACATGCCTGGGGATCGAACCCGCCCCTTCTTGCTGTGAGGCGACAGTGCTACCCACTTATCCACCAGGCCGCCCAAGGGTTTTTCAAGTGACCATAATTTTTTATGCAATCCAGGCAACACAAACATTAAAGCTTGTTTAAAACCCGCCATCAATTAACCACATCAGCCAACAGCTGCTTTTATTTTATTTAGAAATATTTTGTATCTAAATGTCAAGTTATGAAAGTTATACATTAATAAAATGGAATATAATATTACATTTTTATATATGAATACATATACAAATAGAATGTATTACCAACTAATAAAGTGAAGCATAAAACAATGAAAGTGTTTTATTTAGTGAAAGTTTTATTTAGAAAAAGTTTATTAAACATAGACATATTAAAAACAAAATCAATAAATAGAAACATTTCTGCATCTTTAAATAGATTCAGTATGTGTCTTCATTTAAGTGCATTAAGTAAACATTCTGTTTGCCTTAATGCTATAAAATATAAAACATTATAAAAGCTGCTGGTTTGATGTAATCAGACAGTCATTGGTCCTTAATTTTTCTCAGGTCTTATTCACACTAATGTCAATACATTTAAAAATGCTGGTTTCATATCGAAAAGCTTCCATCCACAATGTTTTTGTTTGTTTTAGACTAAAAAGGCTGAACAATCAGAAGACGGATCCAGCTTCAGCATGTTCAGTCTACAGGTACCTCAGTCATTTCCACCAAAACTGAGTCCAGCACAGCCCTGGTGGTGAACTAACATACTGACAAACTATTTCTGTGTAAAAATGAGGAGGTAGATCTCATTGTAAAAGAAATGAAACATTTCATTTACAAGGGATTTAATTTTTGGGTGTTTGGAACTGGTCACGCAACAAAGAAGATTAAAACCCTGAGTCTAGTACTGTGTTTCTTAAACAATAAATCAGCGATGGCATTTGGTCTTTGGTCCCTCGATTTCAACTTAAACATTGACACCAACATCAATTAAAAGTGCTGACATTAGTATTGCTACATATTAGCTGGTAAAGCATAATGTATCTAAATAATTCTCTTACTTATGAAAGTTACAAATAGTTACATACTGCAGCTTTAATTCTAAGTGGAAAAATATGTACTGCAGCTTTAATCCTCAATAGATAAAGTTACATACTGCAGCTTTAATCCCTAACAGAAAAGTTATGTACTGCAGCTTTAATTTTTTACCAGTGTAACAAAGTTTAAATCCTGATATATATGCTTCGCCCTGAGTTCTCTTCTGAAAGTTACATTTCTGATTAGACGTGAAATCACTGGAATAAAAGTTTGAAATTTGACATTAGGTCCCCTGTTGAGGAGCGTAGAGGCGAGTCTGAACACCGTACCCTTCCAGATGCACAACCGACGGCATGGAGGACAGCAGCTGCCGAACAGAAGAAAAGTTCTTCAACATTTCGGGGTCGAAGAGGAGTGGACAGGACCCGCGAGCCTCGTTCAGGGTCACGCCATCCCGTCGGCTCGTCACCAGATCTCTGAGAGTCTTCTGCAACTCGGTGATCTTCAGGTTTACAGGTGGAGCTGTGGGAGAGGTGCACCGTCAGTCACCAGAAGTGATTCACTCATTCATTTTAAAGGGCGCGAGGACATTCCAGCTGTATTAAACGTCCCATACATGTGAGAGGTTTCGTTTTGGATTTACTCACACCTACAGGTGATGCACAGAAGAACTGTAACACCAACAACAACAGTAGGTTACAAAAGTATTGGGACACACCTTCTGACTATTGTATTACTGCATTTCAGCCACAACAATTGCTAACAGCTGTAATACATCAGCTATATAAAGGAAATAATATGCTTCCAACTTTGCAGCAACAGTTTTGGGAAGGCCCTTTTCTGTTCCAGCACGATAAAGCTCAACAAAGACATGAAGAAAAGCTCAGTTTAAAAACAAAGAAACTCCAGTGTCCTGCACAGAGCCCTGACCACAGCCCCACTGAACAGCTTTAAAATTAACTGGAACATCAGCTGGGGTTTTCTTGACCAGCATCAGCGCCCTGTCATATGAATGCCATAATATTCTCTAGACTTTACTTAAAGGAAAAGGAAGTTAAAATTGTAAATTATATTTCTGTGGAACTTTAAAACGATCTTCTGGTCTGAAATAAAACTCGACTTACTCTTCTCAGTCGGTAAACCAGTAACAGAAGCGTAGGTTTTGCCTCTGAAGACTCCAGTGGGTCCACTCTGTCCATTAGTCATTCTAGCTGGAAAATATAAGTAAAAATAAGTAAAACATGATTCAACATGAAGCTTCAAATCATCCAACACTGACAACAACAAAAAGAAAAATGCGATAAAGAGAGAACTCAACACACTGACCTCTGAAATCAACACACTCTGATGTGATCAGAACTGATCGAATAATAATCGAGTCTCCAGCGTCGCTGTTGTAATTTATAATAATAATCTCACAGTTTCGGTTTCGTTTCCTCTTCTGGCTGTGTTTCAAATCACACCCTACACTTATCAAAAGTGTGCGAGGATTCAGAAGAATTATCTAGGAAAATCTTAGAGCAAGATGAGACTCTAAGTGCAGACACATGCAGAAGGTGGATTGGCTAGACAATGTGAGTCTCAGGGCACTACACATTCATCTCTTCACTCTCTCAATACTCAGGGTCGATTATTTTAAAGAACAGCTGATCCACCTCCTTCATTATTTTAAGAGGTATCAGGAAAGCTATTTATGCACTGGGAGAACATACCAAACTACATACAGACAGAGAGCAGTAAGAAGAATCGACTACTTTTTATTGCTGTTGTATTTGGTGTGTTGTATTTAAGTCCTGGATAGAGGTGAGTGCAGGTCCAGGGACCACTAGAAGGCGCTTTGGTGGACACTGTTGGTCCGTGGTCCAGTGGTAGTCCAGTGGTAGTCTGGTGGTAGTCTGGTGGTAGTTTGGACACCAACCTACTGCAGTGAATTGTGGGATTTTATGTATAGCTTAGATGGTCTGCATTACACACTCAATCTTCACGTATGAACTCTTCCTCTCTAGTGAACTTTGTAGTGAATGAGGTGTGGTTTGGAACTCAAGCTTAGTTTTGTTTCTCTGTTGCTGTCTAACAACACGTCAGTAGTACTACTACAACAATGTCAACAACACGTCACTAGTACTACTACAACAATGTCAACAACACGTCACTAGTGATCGTTTGCTCACAGGTCACCATGGTTACATTAATAGTCAATAAAACACTATATGGCCAAAAGTATTTGGACACCTGATCTTGAGCGTGTTGGACACCCCATTAAAAGAGGAAAAGTTCTTCATGACTTTCATGTCCACAGGATCAAAGTCATGCTGGGAGAGAAAAAGTCACTCCCTAAAGTCATATCATGTCCCCTTTATAACTGATTTATTTCTCTGGTTAGCAATCGTTGTGGCTCAAACGTATGAATTCAATGATTAGAAAATGCGTCCCAATACTTTAGTTTATTATGAACCACTAGATAAAGGTAAATGTTCTGTGTTCCTCACTGCTGTAACACAACTGAGTCAAAAATATACAGACACTTATAGTATAAAATAAATGTATAACAGTCTAGGGATTTTAATATATATATGTATGATTTATTGTAGCTTTTTCAGTAATATGGACTGACAGTGGATCAGTCTGCTGTGGCCTTGTGTTCCTGCCTCACACCTAGGGCTTTCACCATGACCCTGACCAGGACAAACGGTTAGTAAAAATGAATGACAGAATTTTCTGAATGATAAAATAAACATACAGAAGATATTTTAATCAACAATCACCAAGCTCCCTGCACCAATCTGGTTGAAACTTTCTACACCAACAAGTTCAATTTCATGTTTTACCACCACTTTATCCTGGTCAGGGTCAAAGTGGGTCTGATTTTCCCATAATCACAGGGCTGGAATGCACCCAAGACAGGACGCCGATCCATCACGGTACGTCAACAATTTAATAATCTTATTTACTGTTTTTTAGCACGTCCAATTTGTACCCAATTGCATTACGTTTCCTCTCTACTGATGCAGACCCCCGCCCCTGATTGAAGAGAGCGAACTGACACACGCCCCCTCCGACACGTGTGCAGTAGCCGACTGCATTTTTTTCACCTGCACCAGCTGAGTTTTGCACGGAGAGCTACACTCTGATCAGCATTATTCCTCGACTCTGTGCAGACGCCATCAATCAGCCAGCAGAGGTCGTAATTGCATCAGTTATGAGGTCCATCTCTGGCTCCTTAACCCTGTATGAACAAAAGCCAAGTGTTGGTCATATAGCCGCCCAGCCCAGCCGGATGGCAGAGCTGAGATTCGATACGATGTATTCGAAATCTTAGCTCTGGTGTGCTAGCGTGTTTTACCGCTGCGCCACCCGCGCGGCCCTCTGTTTGTATATTTCTGACTTAGCAGAAAACCCAAACAAAGCTGATAAAGGAACTCAAAGGAACTCATGTTGCAGAAATTGAGACAGTCCCAAGACTGACATCACATACGGTACATTTCCATCACAACTGAAGGTAATGAAGCTGCTACATGGCTGTTTTTGCTGAGTGGCAAGGTCGTAGCCATGAATTGAACTTGGGGGGGGGGTGTAAATCTATGGGGATGATGGGGGGGTCGCTGCCATTCTAAGCCATTTCTGCCATATCAAAAACTCAACACTGACGGACCCAAACATTACAAAGAGTTAGTGAGTGGAATGTGTTTATTTATAATTCTTATATCTGTATATTGGGACAGTTGGGCATTTTAAACATATCTGAGTCCCGGCTGGGTGTCGTCTGTATCTATGTTGTGATTACGGCCTTGCTGAGCGTGCAGAACAGCTTAATGAGTCGGTTAATGAAGGTGAGCATTTTAAACGAAGGTCTCTTCCTGAAGAGGAAGATTTATGATAAGACTGAAGGTAGATAAGGACGGTGGTGGTGGTGGGAGGGGGGGTTCAGTATATTTGGAGCAGTTATCTAACGACACGTTCCTGCTGATTCAGTGGAAATCCTTCACCTTGCTGTAGGTTCTGCTGCGTCCGACCATGACGTCAACACTGCAAATCCAAAATTGAAGAATCTGATCACACACGGCGTGACGTCACTGTGACGTGACAAAGAAATCCGAGGCTTGCTTGACCAACATCAGCGCCCAGCCACACAAATTCTGTCATCTTTTGACTGAATGGGCACAAATCCCCACAGACATACTTCAAAGTCTTGTGAGAAGCCTTCTCAGAAGAGTGGCTGTTGTACTGGCTGAAAATCACAAAGTGTGTATCCTCCTCCAGTTTAGTATCCTCCTCCAGCCTCTTACACACACACACACACACACACACACACACTCAACAGTAAGCAGTACACAGTATCAACACGTCTTTCATGCAGTCCCAAGGACTTTCAGAGTTTCACAGCTAACTAAAGGTGTGGAAACTTTTTAACGTCCACAAGTGTTCACACGCAGGCTTTACACCATCTTACACCCATACAGCGGACACACACCCCTGTCCAGAGCTGCTAAAAATGGATGAAATGCCATTAACAACCTTTGGTATGAATCGGAACACTGATTGTAAGCCAGGCCTTCAAGTCTAACATCAGTTCCTAAGCTTACAAATACTTTTCTGACTGATTGGGCACAAATTCCTGCATAGCTGCACAGGGAAGCGACTCTATATTAACATCTACAGTATATTGGACTGGGAATAGGATTTCACACAGACTTACCATCAGGTGTCCACATACTTTTTGGTTTTAAAAGCTCGACTGCATTCAGCAGGGGTTTAGTTGAAGTCGTTCTGACGGTGATTGAAGACTTTGAGGGGAAGGTGTGGGTATCTGGAGAGTGCTGGTGCTGGCTGGGATTGGTGATCTGATTGGTGATCTGAGGAGTTTGGATTCTCATCATCGCACTCGATTGCTGGTCCTCAGGGGGATCTGAGGAGATAGAGAGGGGGTTTGTGGGGGTTTGTGGGGGTTAGTGCGAGTTTTCCCGTCTTTCCCTGCAGCGAGCAAGGTGCTTATCTTCCACCTGAGAGACGACGTGTGGCGGAGACGTCTACAGGGAACCAGCAAGTCTATCTTCGGAACCTCTCAGAGGAAATTGGACCTTGAACGTCAATCCACAAGTTGGGGTGCTGGAGCCTATCCCAGCTTTTCAGTGGGCGCAAGGCACACAGTAACACCCTGGACGGGGCGCCAGTCCATCGCAGGGCAGACACACACACACACCCATTCACCTATAGGGCAATTCAGTGTCTCCAGTTCACCTGACTGCATGTTTTTGCACTGTGGGAGGAAACCGGAGCTCCCGGAGGAAACCCACACAGACACGGGGAGAACATGCAAACTCCACACAGAAAGGACCCTGACCGCCCCGTCTGGGGATCGAACCCAGGACCTTCTTGCTACCCACCGAGCCACCGTGCCGCCCCACCCCACAACTTCGGATTTTAATTTAGAGTCGGTCTGCCTTTAAGCTATAACAGTATTCAACTTTGGAGTGTGTCTGTGAGGATTTGTGCCCATTCAATCAAAAGTGGGGTCTAGTGGGGGCACTGTCTTGCTGGAACATGAAACGGGCATTTCCTAAACAAAGTTGAAAGCATATCATGTATTTTTTTGTTGGTTTTATACACCTGAACACCAGTCCACATACAATATACGGCCAAAAGTATGTGGACGCTTCTCCTGACGACTGAATTTAGTTGTTTCTGCTACATCTGTTGACTGAATTGGCACAAGTTCCCACATACACACTCCACAGTCTTGCAGTAAAGCTTCTCAGAAGTGTGCACGATAAGTAACGTCCAACATATTCATGCTGATATAAGGTATATTGTGGAAACAGTTTGGGGAAGTCCCCCTCCTCTTCCAGCAGGATTATACCCCTGAACACAGAGCGAGCTCTATAAACACTTTTGGGATGAATTAAACTCAGATTGCTCACTGACTCTACTGTCCAGATTGGCACCAGTTCCCACCTTCGCTTTGGATAAAAGCGTCTGCTAAATGCCGAAAATGAATATGTAAAATTAAACTCGGATTGCTCTATTGACCGAACTGGTACAAGTTCCCACATACACACTCCAAAGTCTTATAGAAAGGTTTCCCAGTAGTGTGCACGATATTAAAGCAACAATGGAAAGCGGAGCAATTCAATTAAGTAACGTTCAACATCTGTCCATCGTCGTATATCTTTGAGCTGAATTTCTCAAAGCCACGAGGAGACCCGTTTGAATTCGGGTGGAATGGATTTCGACTCAGTCAGGCTGAAAGTCTTTTGTTGTTGTGAAATGAGTGCCAGCGCCTCACAGGTTCTTTCAGTCCACGTCAACGTGAGCCTGCCAGCGATAAGAGGAGTAGAAGTTTGACTGACTGTCACTCCGGAACAAAAGAGGAGAATCCTGCTTCTGTGGGTGAGAAAGAGACGCCTACGGTTATCCACAATCCTCGCCAAACCCTTTAAATGTTAAATGCAAATCAGCACGGTGCTGATATCGCTTCTCTATCTCTCATTAATTCCTGTCCGCTTTTAATACCCATTTTATTAAAGCCAGTCTGATCTGATTGGACGGTCCGACTAAGCCACACTAACAAAGCGTTTCATCGAACTGTGGCTCTGGTTCTACTTTCTTTTTTCCCGTCTGGTCCCGGGGGATCAGAGGGGATAATAAATGTTCTGAAAGCCAGAACTCTGGGTATTTCGGGGACGCTGCGCACTCATCACTCCCCCAAGAGCGACCCGGACAGAACGACCATTCCTTAAGGACAGCTGAAAATGAGATTCATATATTTTTGAAGAGTGAAAGAAAGGGAATGAAAGACACAACTGTGACAGCTTGGTGGAGCCGGGATTTGAACCCTCAACCTTCTGATTGATAGCTTAGAGCCCTAACCACCAACCCCCGCTTCAATAATAGGAAAAGAAGAAAGACAGGAAGTCTGGGTTCATTAATAAAACTGATTAATAAATATATATTTGTAACGGGGCGGGTCACGTCTCACGTCTCACTATCGAATGGTTTGTGTCGAGGAACACTTTGATGACATTTTACCACGCTGAGCAATGTGGCGATTTGCAGTGCAACCCAACTCTAACCCTAGCAAGTTCGAATCTCAGCTCTGCTAACAGCCGGCCGGACCCCTACACGGACAATGAACGGATAATTTCATGGTCCATGTAGGCACCTGGTCGGCTGTTAGCAGAGCTGAGATTCGAACTTGCGAGCTAAGGTGCGTCTGAGGGAGGGGAGGGCTGTAGGGATTCCTCCTAGTGGCTGCAATTATGCTGCAATTGCGACCCCTGCTGGCTGCACAGTCGAGGATAACAGAGATCGATGCGTGACCATATGAGCTCGTGCATGTGAAAAGAACTCGTGCAGATGAAAAGAAGTGGTCAGTTACTGCACGTGTTATTCATGGTCGTACTTAGTCAGGAGTGGAGGTCTGCAGCAATAGAGGTGGAAAAGATACAATGCCTAAAAAAGATACAATCCAGATAAGACACGTGTAAAGAATCAAGTGTGGCGTTTGAATCCACTGAGCTCAATCGTAATTCTTCGGACAACAAACGAAGATGTTCGTGAGACGTACTGGCTAATGACACGAGCTGGATTCAGACCAAAGTGGCGCAATCCCATTCTGCCCAAATTTGTGACGTAATCCTGGGAAAATTCTCATAGCAACCGAGCTGAGATTGTGATCGGCCGCCGCAGAAAAATCGACAGATGGCGGCGTGAGCCGATTCGTTCTCTGACAGGCACGCTGGCATCGCAAACACAAAACCAACAGCCACATGCAGGTATTAGCTAAAGCCCTGGGCAAACGGACTCAATCAGCCAAGTGTGTGTGTGTGTGTGTGTGTGTGTGTGTGTGTGTGTGTGTTAAAGGTTAATAAGGACGTCTGCACCTGACGCACACACTCAGTCGTCACTCCCCCAGATGAACGTGAGTCCAACAGGTCCTGACCGCATGCAGTGCGGGAATATGTTAGAATAACGAGACCGTCATCGCTGAGCACTTGTCTTGCCGTTTATTAGAATTCTATTGAACCAATAAGGTGTAAAATAGGCATCTGTCTCTATGGCAACTCTCGAGGGAGGCGCCATGAGCCACGCCCATTTGTGTAACCACCAAACAGTCTCCAGCACTTAAAGTTTTTATTTTGTATTGGGTCCAGTTCCCTCCCATGACCTGGACGCGATGCTGTCACACATCCCAAACAGGACCCCAATTCATCACAGAGCTTCAGCCAGACACAGCCAATCATTTATATTCTCAGCACTTAGTGGACGTTTTTATCCAAAGCGACTTACAATTACGACTGAATACAGTTTGAGCAATTCAGGGTTAAAGAGCTTGCTCAGGGGTCCAGCTGTGGTGTTTGGGCTTAAACCAGCACCCTTATGATTACTAGTCCAGTAGCTTAACCACTGAGCTACCACTGCCCAATCATGTCTGTATAGAGACTCCTGACTGGCCGATTCAAACCCCGTCTTCGGAACTGCTTTGGAATGAAATGGATTATCAACTGAGGCTTTCTTGACCAACGTCAGTGCCCAGCCATGGCGATGAACGGGCACAAATTGTCATCTCAAAAATGTTGTCGTAGCTGGAAAATAACATAGAGGTCACTCGATATTAATAGCATTTGTTCGTGAAATGGTCAGGTGTCCAAATACTTTTGGCCGTGAGACATTTTTGCCCTTCAGTGCCAAGGGTGCCAACAACTTTGAATATAAATGTGTCTTTTTTTTAAACCCGATTCAATCAGTGTGCAGTATAACCAGACTGACGATGTCCTTTTATTTACGATGACGGCGCTGGAGCCCGACTGCATGAACAGGCCATTATCTCGGGAGGCTCGGACACATCCTGGTGTTAATCACGTCCAGTAAATCATAACGAGTGTGTGGAGAGGAGAAGGACATTATTATTAACAAGCATTATTGAAGCACTGGAACTCACGGGATCGGATCTCATTAGCACTGCTGACCTGGTTGGATGACCAACACAATTGGTCATGGTTGAGGGAGGGAAGGTTGGACAGGGTCTATATACGATATAGGATCTTAGGAACTGGTCCAGGTGCCTAGCCCTATTCCCCAACCGTGGTTGCAAATTACAGCAATTAAACAGTCAAATTGTCGACGATAAAAAATAATGTCCATTACATTAGCCGACACTGCTAGGGAGCAACAAGTGCCAGAGCAACAGTGACTCCTACTGTCTGGTCGAGGCATTGAAAAGACTAGCGGAAGAATACAGAGGGATACCGTGGTCCTTCATACATGTTCAGACACTCTGTAGGAATCTGATGCTG